>NC_071277.1:13814823-13967323 GCF_023375685.1 Ictalurus furcatus | reverse complement strand
CCTTTTGCACTCTAATTAATCTTGAAGATCAAGGAGTGTATTTAACCGTGGCAGGAAGTTGACATGGAAACAGTGACTCACACTTCAGCAGCACTCGTGTGTACATTCAGGAACGTTCTGAAGACTTCTTTTGGTAAAACTCACACTCGAAGCCCACTTTGAGGAAAGTGGAAGTGGCGAGAGGTGGGCGCTGATGTTTTGTGACGTCATCCCACCCACGGCAGAAACCCGTGCCGTCACTGCAGTCGATATGATATCACACACACGCACCAGGCGCTCGGATGGTCTGCTTTTCCATTCTGCGTGATGGTGGAAAGCGTGGGGTGTCTGGGACGCAGACACGAGTCGGGTCAGTGTTTTCACTGGGACTTCCCCCCTGTACCCAACCCCCCAACCCTTCCCTCCCTCCCTCCCTCCCTCCCTCCCTTCATACAGTCGAAAACGCTCCATCCATCTACACACACACACACACACACACAGCTGACACAGTTGCCCATCTACACACACTCAGGGGAAGTCCTGTGTGTGTTGCGCGGAAGGCGTAGGGGGATAACATGTAGCTCAAATCAGGTCTGTGTCTCTGTGGGGCTTCCCCAAATATCCCAAAAAAACATAACCCCAGCTTGGGGTCATCAGATGTTTCAAATGTCAAAAAAATGAAAAATAAGTTAAATAAAAAAAGGATCTCATGCTGACAGAGAGACTTGTCTTCATACATACTTCTTACTAAATATAAACTATAAACTTATATTAATAATGTATTATTATTGTTATTATTATTATGATCTTAGCATCCAGCCACTCTGCACATTAAAGATACAAACAAACTCCAGCCAGCACCGAGCTGTAAACAATTCCATTTTATTCTCTGCTAAATACAAGGATCGATAAAAAGCCAAAAAGGTCATTGTTCAGTTTTTCCCCGGGTTCCTACAGGACTTTAATCAAATAACATTGAAATTTTGTTTGTGCTTGAGGAGACCCCACTGTGAATTGATTTCTGTATTAGATTTGGCTTCTTGGTGGCCTTCGTCATCAAAGCCCTAAAGCAGCTTCACGTCAAGCTTTTAAGCTCCAGAGTTCGGCGAGATCCTCGTCAGTAATATGATCTGAACGTTTGACAAAATTGCACTGTGGAAAATGTTTCAAAACAGAGTTGAGATGCTTGGACATTGGGGGTAAAAAAAAAAAAAAAAAAAAAACAGCTACGGTGGTGGAATCGAGAGTGGAGTCAGCGTCTCATTAATATCCTAAATCAATCAGTACAGAATAAAACACACCAAAAAAGAGAAGAAGAAAAAATCAACGATGCGTTGTTGGTGTGCATGCTGACGCACCAAGAGGAGTGGTCTTTTCCGATAATAGCATAGTGCATAGTTTGTTCTACTTATACCACAGCAATTGACCAACAATTTCACATTTCAATTTATTGTTGAATGTTATTTTATCCATTTATAGTTACTTTTTTTTGTCTACAAGACAAGTTAGTTATCATTTACATTATAGCAGCTATAAAATGTCGTTCTCTCACCAGCCTCTCTTTCTAAAAGTTTTTCTCTCTCCGGAAGTTAATAAGACCCAAAAAAAACCCCACAGCTCGTCATGTCACAAAGGAGTCGTGAAGACTTTCCTGTAGCGGGAAAACGTACTGACTGTTACAAAGCGCCGACACTGGAGCCTCGTTCCGTAAATGTTAGTGTCTCCGTCAATCTTTTATATACTGTTACCACCGCAGACGTGTAACGATACTAACGTATGATTTCTACCAGAAATAACACGATGCTGAATTCACCGTTTCGAAGATGTACATATGTAAAAATCGACTTAAAAACACAGATTAGTACGTCACGTTTCTGTACTTGGACGGCAAAACTCCTTAGTATTCGTAAATAGAGCAAGAATTCAAAAAATCCAAATCCCAGCATGAACATTACTGAACACGGTTTAATTCATTTTCCAGAACTTTCTACATGGCTCAATAGACTTTTAAGCGTAAATAGATTGGATGGTTTCGGCATTAATGACTGGGTTTAAACAAACGACAGTAGCTTAGCTTTTACTTTTCAACTGTAATAAATTGTATTATGTTACATCCTGATTCTGAACACTCTGAAACAATGTTAGTTACCTACCCGCATTATTTACACAATTTTACTGCAATGCTAAACGTGTTATAAACAATGCTGTTACTTATCATTTGGTGTAAATTTGAGATGTCTGGAGGTTGTTGATGTCTTTCTTGCAAAATCTGTGTAAGCACATTTCACACTTTAAATAGTGCGGAGTTCAAGCGCACGTTCGAACCCTGTGTGAAGACCGGCTCTGTAGTGCGAGTCCATTTAAATAAATATTGTGATTAGGCCTGTCACTAACATAAAACTGATGATTAACAATGTAACTGCCGACTTTATGCCACATATATCCATAACTGTAGTGTAATAATGCACAGTCGTCGCTCAACTGATTTAGAAATAGCTATTCGTATGCAAATTGAACTTCTGTTTACGTTTGTTGGTTGTTTGTTTGTTTGTTTGTTTGTTTTTTTGGACTGAAAAAAAGAAATGTACAAAACGTATTGCTGAGGTACATGAAACTGTATTACAGCAGAAATGTAAAGTCAAGTAATGTAACATTCTCTTCATCTACAAGTTTTTAGTAAAAAATGGCTACGTTACAAGTTCAATAAGAAAACAGTTGCAAATAGTTCACAGATCAAAACTTTTCACTGAGAAGAGTTAAAATATGGTGTTACCGTGATGTAATCTGATTTAAACAAACGAATGATTTAATCGTAACTCAAAAATCGTGACAGGCCTACTTGTGATTATTTGACTATTATTGTTGTCTCATATTTGCGTGATTTTAGCGAATGATTCCTTGCTCATAGCCACACACTTCAGTGTACAATTTGTGTTGCACTCGAGCTCATCAGTCATAACCCCGACACCAATGACACCCTGGTGATCTCTGACGTCTGCGAACTGGACAACCTCGATCAATAAAAGACCTCTGATATTTATTTTTTTTTACCACGGCCATATGGCACAGTCACGTCAATAACGCAGATATTATATACTATTACACACTCTTTGGAAATGGTTGTTTTGGTGCAAAAACAGTCTATTCAAGGCAACTGAGTTGAGAGAGGAGCATTAATACTCTTAAGTGTAGTATAAATACCAGCGTTGAGGTGATTGAAACATGTGTCGGTACAGGATTCCGCTCTCCCTACCAAAAGCAGGTGTCATTGCACATGCTCGTGTCCCTGCTTAGTGTTGAGTCGTTGAAGCTGCGACTCCACTCTCTCTTTCTTCTTGCGTTGGACGAGGTTTCCTCCAGCGAAGCCGAGCAAGCCTCCTCCCACTGCGGCTGCCACGCCGGCCACTTTAAATCCCGCCAGTAATCCGAGTGGACCGGCCAAGACGGTGCCAATCACTGCACCTGCTACAGGCAACACTGCCAGGCTCGAACGCGCTGCCTACACACACAAACGCAGGGGCGCCATTAGATTAAAGTGTATAGTAGTGTACACAATAGTCAGTCCACTACTTTTTTAATTCAAAAACTTAATCAAGAATGCATTACTTTTCATTTGAGAAATCCTTGTATAGAATTTAAATATGAATATTGTTTTAGTTTTTTTATTTACTGATATGACTCCATACAGCTCATCTACATTAAATACACAGGCAATGCCTGGATATTCCTGAGACGGCATTAACTGTAGTCTCTCACGCATGATATTGCCTCAACGTTAGTGTAGAGTGACAAAATCTTATTTTTAGTCATTTATCTTGAGCTTTATCTTGGTTCTGGAATCTATCCCAGGAACACCGGGTGTGAGGCAGGAACACACCAATGCACACACACATTCATACGCTCATTTATACTTAGGGGCAATTTAAGATTCTTCAAACCACGGACTTGTTTGTGGGAGGAAACCCACAGAGACACTGACAGAACGTGTGAAACTATGCACTGACGGTAACCTGAGCTAGGAAATCTTATTTTCTAAACTATATTCGGAGAAATATTGCATACGTTTTTATTTCTTCCGATTGAACGTAATAACAGCTATTGGGATCATTCAGATTTCTGAACCAGCAAAGGCTCATTATAGGTAATCAGGTTTCTGTAGGTGTGTGTGTGTGCGCGTGGTTTTTAGGTGTAGCCATCAATGACAGTCTGTCAAAAACTATAGCTGAAGACTTCATGGGTTGTTTTTGTGTGTGTGTGCGCGCGCGCGCATGTACACTATATCTCACTCAATAAAGTAAGGTTGAATTGGATGGCTGAAGATCAAACCTGAGCTGCTACATTAAGTGATATCGGGTGAAAGGAGAAAACGATCAGCCAAAACACTAATTAGAATGAGGATATAACACACACACACACACACAGCTAATTTCATCCATGTTTAACTTTAAGGCAGAGGCACCCATCAAATGGCACCTTTATTCTCCTCTCATCTTTTCATCTCACCATCTTCAGAAGCACCTAATTACCAACACCACCAGTAGAGAGAGAGAGAGAGAGAGAGAGAGAGGGGAAGGAAACGAGAGAGGAAGAGAGAGAGAGGAAAAGCAGAACTACGTACGAATCACCTGATGAGCCATGATGCAACTCTGACACCCCTTTTCCACTGACACTGACTATATCCGGTAAACCTTTAACAGCCGAGCCATTATGCAATCAGATGTATCAGATATGAGGGTTTCCTAATGCATGACATAAATATCACATGTAGAAGATTTCACAAGCTGCTCTAACTCTACTGCTTTGAGAACATAATCAGACCGTATTTCACTGAAAAGGCTACACAGCTACTAGTCCAAGCTCAAAACTGGACTATTCCAACACACTACTCTCGGGCCGCCCAGCCAGTGCCATCAAACCCCTTCAGATGATTCAGAATGCAGCAGCACGCCTTATCTTCAACCAGCCCAAAAGAACCCATGTCACGTCCCTCTTCATCTCCCTCCCACTGGCTTCCTTAAGCTGATCGCATCAAATTCAAGCCCTTGTTGCTCACGTATAAGACCTTGTCTGGAACAGCAACCCCCTACCTCAACACTCCCCTTCAAGTTTATGTTCCCTCACGCAACCTGCGACTGGTGCCTGGTAGTGCCTCCTGAGCGAGGCATGAGGTCCCTTTCCAGAACCTTCAAAATGACTGTCCCTCAGTGGTGGAATGAACTTCCAACCTCAATCCGGACAGCAGAATCTGTCACGATCTTCAAAAAACGCCTAAAGACTCACCTCTTCCGTGAACACCAAACTACTACATCAGTGGAAAAGAGCTCTTTTCTAAAAAGTGAGCTACAATCATGTGAAAAAATAAGTACACCCCATGGAAATAGTTGGCTTTTTTGACATATTTGGAGAAGCAAACATTTGATCGTCTTTGAAACAGTGCCTATCAATAAAGTTGATATACCTGAAAAAAAAAAACACAAGGAATATTAGCTTTTTCAATCATTTATTCAGCAGAAATATACAGTATCTCACAAAAGTGAGTACACCCCTCACATTTTTGTAAATATTTGATTGTATCTTTTCATGTGACAACACTGAAGAAATGACACTTTGCTACAGTGTAAAGTAGTGAGTGTACAGCTTGTGTAACAGTGTAAATTTGCTGTCCCCTCAAAATAACTCAACACACAGCCATTAATGTCTAAACCTCTGGCAACAAAAGTGAGTACACCCCGAAGTGAAAATGTCCAAATTGGGCCCAAAGTGTCAATATTTTGTGTGGCCACCATTATTTTCCAGCACTGCCTTAACCCTCTTGGGCATGGAGTTCACCAGAGCTTCACAGGTTGCCACTGGAGTCCTCTTCCACTCCTCCACGACGACATCACGGAGCTGGTGGAGGTTAGAGACCTTGTGCTCCTCCACCTTCCGTTTGAGGATGCCCCACAGATGCTCAATAGAGTTTAGTCCATCACCTTTACCCTCAGCTTCTTTAGCAAGGCAGTGGTCGTCTTGGAGGTGTGTTTGGGGTCGTTATCATGCTGGAATACTGCCCTGCGGCCCAGACTCCGAAAGGAGGGGATCATGCTCTGCTTCAGTATGTCACAGTACATGTTGGTATTCATTGTTCCCTCAGTGAACTGTAGCTCCCCAGTGCTGGCAGCACTCATGCAGCCCCAGACCATGACACTCCCACCACCATGCTTGACTGTAGGCGAGACACACTTGGCTTTGTACTCCTCACCTGGTTGCCGCCACACACACACACTTGACACCATCTGAACAAATTAGGTTATTTTGGACTCATCAGACCACAGGACAGGGTTCCAGTAATCCATGTCCTTAGTCTGCTTGTCTTCAGTAAACTGTTTGCGGGCTTTCTTGTGTATCATCTTTAGAAGAGGCTTCCTTCTGGGACGACAGCCATGCAGACCAATTTGATGCAGTGTGCGGCGTACGGTCTGAGCACTGACAGGCTGACCCCCCCCTCCCCCTTCAACCTCTGCAGCAATGCTGGCAGCACTCATACGTCTATTTCCCAAACACAACCTCTGGATATTACGCTGAGCACGTGCACTCAACTTCTTTGGTCGGCCTGTTCTGAGTGGAACCTGTCCTGTTAAACCGCTGTATGGTCTTGGCCACCGTGCTGCAGCTCAGTGTCAGGGTCTTGGCAATCTTCTTTTAGCCTAGGCCATCTTTATGTAGAGCAACAATTCTTTTTTTCAGATCCTCAGAGAGTTCTTTGCCATGAGGTGCCATGTTGAACTTCCAGTGACCAGTATGAGGCCGTGTGATAGCGATGACACCAAATTTAACACACCTGCTCCCCATTCACACCTGAGACCTTGTAACCCTAACAAGTCACATGACACCGGGGAGGGAAAATGGCTAATTGGGCCCAATTTGGACATTTTCACTTAGGGGTGTACTCACATTTGTTGCCAGCGGTTTAGACATTAATGGCTGTGTGTTGAGTTATTTTGAGGGGACAGCAAATTTACACTGTTACACAAGCTGTACACTCACTACTTTACATTGTAGCAAAGTGTCATTTCTTCAGTGTTGTCACATGAAAAGACATAATGAAATATTTACAAAAATGTGAGGGGTGTACACACTTTTGTGAGATACTGTAAATAGAAGTGGTATTCTTTTGTGGTAAAAAGTACGTACACCCTTGGCCTCAGAAGCTAGTATTGCCCCCTTTGGCAGAAATAACTACTTCTAGGCGTTTTGCATAATTGTCCACCAAGCTTGCTGGAATTTGTGACCGCTCTTCCATGCAATATTCTTTCAGTTGTAAGATGTTCGAGAGTTTTCTTGCATGTACTGCCCATTTCCACATTTCAATAGGATTCAAATCCGGGCTTTGACTAGGCCATTCCATAACCCTCCATTTCTTCTTCTTGCCTCATTCCTTGGTGGATTTGCTGGTGTACTAAGGATCATTATCCTGTTGAAAGGTCACTTTCGGACAGATGGCCTCAGATTATCTTCAAGCACTCTTTGATATGATGCAGAATTCATAGTTGAATCAATTAATGCAAGCTGTCCAGACCTTGAGGCAGTGAAGCCATCCCAAACCATAACAATTCCACCACCGTGCTTCACAGATGGTATGAGGTGCTTCTCCTGAAAAGCTGTTTTTGGTCTGCGCCAAAGATGTCTGCTGTTAATGTGGCCAAACAGCACTATCTTTGATTCGCCTGTCCAGAGCACATTATTCCAAAAGGCCTGGTTTTTGCCTATATGCTCATTGGCAAACTGTAGTCTTACAATGGATTTTTCCTGGCACGCCTCCCATGCAGGTCAAATTCGTGCAATCTCTTTCTGATTGTAGAAGCACGCACTATGATACCAACAGTTGCAAGAATTACTAACAGATCCTGCGATTAAATTTTGGGGTTCTTTGAGACTTCTTTTTGAATCAGACGGTCTGCTCTTGGATTGAATTTGCTGGGTCGTCCAGTCCTGGCAAAAGTGGTAGTTGTTTGAAATCTGCGCCACTATTTTCCTTACAGTGGAAGGATGTATTTCAAATAATTTGGAGCTCTTTTAAATCCCTTGCCAGACTCATAGCCATCCACAACCTTTTTTCTGAAGGCCTTATAGAACTCCTCAGATCTTGGCATGATGACACCACACACCTCAATAGCAAAGGGAACACCAGAAACTAGATATGAGAGGGGTATAAATAAAACAGATTCCACCTGTACTCCCTGAGCAGGTTCTAATCACTGACACCCAATATTGAACACCTGATTCTAATTTTATGGATTTGAAGATGTGATAAATGTAGGGGTGTACTTACTTTTTCCATGTGACTGATCTGTTTTTTGTTCATTTAAATTATTATTATTATCATGAAAATTATTACAAAATGTTAATTTTGTAATGTAAAATGTAAAAAAATCTGTATCACCTTTATTAATAGGCACTGTTTTATAAGAAGATCAAATGTTTGTTGGCTTTTATGACATATTTGGACTAGTAATTTCCATGGGGTGTACTTATTTTTTCACATGACTGTATATAGGGTGTGGGCGTGTGTGTGCATATACCTCCTCCTGTTCCTTTCAGCTGAGCCAGAAGTGAAGCCACTTTAAACACACAACTGAAACACAGTACTTAATGGAACCACATCAACTCTGTACACCGACATATTTCAGTTCTAACTGGATCAATACAACACACACACACACACACACACACACAACACACACTATATACTTCAGTTCTAACTCTCCTCTTCTCACTGTTCTTGCAACTCCAGTGTGTGTGTGTGTGTGTGTGTGTGTGTGTGTGTGTGTGTGAGTGCGTGCATGTGTATTGAACCCCCAGCTGGAGCTCAAAAGCAGTCTTTAGACACTCTTTTCCACCCTTTAGACCTCTGTTCACTCGCACAGTCACACACTCATCGACTCTCTGCGAGAGGCCAACACAACACACATCGATTCCCTTGGCTGCACGCCTTTTACCAACCCTGCGAACCCTCTCTGCCTCCGTCTCCCCCCGTTCTCCGCTCCTCCCGCCCTCTTCCGCCCTCCTTATGCTCTTAATTGCCACTTCCTTGCACGCCGGTGTGGATCGATGACCCGATGGAGTTGCTAGGCCTCGGCTGAAGCAGGGGGCTGGAGTGAGATCGATCCCCCAGCGGGAGTTGCCTCTCTCTCCTCACCTTCCCCAGGCTGCGTGTTCCCTCCTCCACGTTAGTCGACGCCGCACTAACGTTGGCCTCGATGCTGTCGATCTTCTCCTGCTGAGCCTGAGACGAGACGGTAGAAGATAAAGTTATGGACTTCGGAAATGCAAACAAATCTCATGCATGTTTCTCACACACTCAATCCCATACATACAAGCAATTATCTAACACAAACATTAACATTAGGCTAAAGCCTATAGATGGGTGTTATATATTAAAATATAAAATATTACACCTTATATGCATGTATACTGCATGCATATTACATACAAACACACACATATATATATATATATATATATATCTACACACACACACATATACATATATATACACATACACATATACATACACACACACACACATATATATATATATATATATATATATATATATACACATATACACACACACACATACACATATATACATATACATATGTATGTATGTATGTATGTATGTATGTGTGTGTATGTATATATATATATGTATAATCTTATAACGATAGACAGTATGCTTTGCATATGCTATAAATGACACCCCCAAATTTAAAAATGTCATTAATAAAAAAAAAAAGTATTTCTTTTGGAAAACTGACTCATCTTATGAGAATAAAATGTGTACCTTTACTGGACATTATACCACAGCACTGTCGAAATTCTGGATTGTGATTGGTCAGACAGTGTTTCATTTTCTATAACTTAGTTCTGGTAGGGTAGAGTATGGCAGTTCTAGCAAAATCTCAAAGTCTAATTATCAGATTATTAAAAAAAAAAAACACACACACAATTTAACAAATAATAAAAAAAAAAAACATGTAATCATTGATATTGTTAAGCTTCCTATAAGGAGAGGGTTATATAACACAAATGGAAGGACTCAGTGCTTTGTATGGGGAAGTCTTCAGGAAAGGGGAATTTTAGTTATCTGGTTTCTTGATAAACTGCATGGAACTAAGGTGCAGGAACTAAATGGTTTGCTCCTCGGATATTCCACAACATTAAATAGAACGATGAAAGGATAGATACGGCACGTCGTTCTTTACTAAATATAATCTGTAGTATCAGAGACACTTTGTTTTTGGTAAATGACAATTATGAAACATAGTTCATAATATAAATAATGAATTTCTGGCTGGTAACAGTAACTACGCTTAACGTCGGGCCACTTTATTTAGTAATTTATTACTTATTCCACATAGATTTTTGTTTAATGATTTGAGAATGGCATGTTCATGCGAACACTACGCACAAAATATATATTTCATGTAGCGCCAATACGAGTATCAGTGTTACTGACATACAGAAAACATTATCGCATTGTAATTCATCCCAATATCAGAACCATATCGTCCTATCACCCAGCACGACTTATGACTAATATACATCAATAATTTATACAAATTAGAATGAACCACAGGGGCTTTTCCCTCCTGACACATCTGTTTAACCTCAGTCTGCACTAAACCCAGGTCTGACCCATAACACACTTAACAAAGCCACAGCGATATCACTCACCGATCTCCCCCTCCTGCCCCATCACACACAGCTTGGCCCTGCTCTCACACCCACACCCCACAGACACACCACCAGCAGTGTGTGTGTGTTGGGGCAGGAGGGGGGACTGGAGGGGCCAGGGGGCTGGGAGTCGGTCAGAAACCTTATGAAATATTCAAAGAGTGGCAGCTGTCTCTCTGTCTCAATCAGCGTGAGCTCAGAGTAATCGCTGCACACAGAAACCACACACTCACAGTGTGTGTGTAGTGTTAAATCTGAATTAATTTGCCATCCTGCAATCCTTTATTTTATGCCTTTATTTGTGCTGTGTGTGCGTATGTGTGTGTGTGTGTGTGTGTGTGTGTTTTCAACTATTTCAGAACTAATTGATAGTATGTATTTGATAGAGGCATCTTTTAGAGATGTGTCTTCAGGTAATTTCCAGAATGGGTCAGATTATATCAGCACCCAGCCAAATGTGTGTGTGTGTGTGTGTGTGTGTGTGTGTGTGTGTGTGTGTGTGTGTACTTAAACAGACACACACACGCTACAGTATTTCTCCTGATCTCTGCCCCTCATAATCTGCATACAAGTCTTTTAAGGTATTTTCCACCCGAGTATGTGTTTTTGCGTGTGTGTTGTACCGAGTGTTGCTGTCAGTCAGCACAAAGCCTTTACCCATGGGGGGGCTGTGACACTCAGGGAGCGCTATTTACCGATGCAAAGCTTATGTTTGCGGTCAGACACACACTTTTTCCAACATCCTACACCCTCAACACACACACACACACACACCTGGAAGTGTAAAAGAAACCTGCAGACGCATCAGAAATTCACACACCCATGTGTACACACACACACACCCACCTGTTCTGTCAAGAAAATGCAAATAGAAAAAAAAAATCTGAATCAGATTGGCTAAGATGACTCTTTTATGGAAATGAGGAAGAGAAAATGGCCTTTAACTAAACGCATCTCGTGTACAGCGCACTTTATTTTCACATATAACACAATATCAAAAAATGACCAAAGTATTTGCACTGAAAGTGATATTTCATACGGTGATGCTTGAAAGTTTGTGAACCCTTTAGAAGTCATTTTCTATATATCTACAAACCACCAACATCCCAGAGTTGAAGCTGTTCTGTACTGAGGAATGACCTAAACGTGCCGTGACCAAGTCGAAGCGCAGGTCAACTGATCAACAGTTACCGGAAGCGTTCAGTTGCAGTTATTGCTGCACAAGGGGGTCAAAACCGATACTGTTCACATACTATTGACATTCACAGATATTTAATACTGGATCATTTTCCTCAATAAATAAATAAATGACCAAGTATGATATTTTTGTATCATTTGTTTAACTGGATTTAACCAGGTAGCACCTATAATTATTATCTTACACCCTACGTAGTGAGCATATACAGTGCACAGGAAGCCATTTGGGATTGAACCATTCTGAAACGTGAACGTTTTAATAATACAAAAATAATAACTGCATGATTTGGCCTTTTCTGGGTCTTCCTTCCTTATGAAAAATATACATGCGATATAAACTCCCAATGTATGATCATCTAATGTTCACTCTGCGTCACAATTGCAGTCAAATATGAACCATTTTAAGCAATTATGATCGGAATAAACATTTTAAGTGCTTAGTGAGATTTAGCAGACCTTATTAAACTAATTACACCGATCTCTATGAACTCTTCCTTTCTTCCTCTCGTAGTCTCTTAGGACCATGCACTAATCAGCACCGTCTGCTCTCAACCTGGAGAGACACCCAGGAGAAGACTGACACACACACACACACACACACACACACACACATACCCCTCCAGGGTGCACTTTCGGCTCTATATGTCTGAGCTATTTTGTGTTTGTGCGCACACGTGGGTTTGTTTTACAGCTTTCATGAACAACTCAGTGACACGCACATATTTATTCATAAATCGTTCTCAAGAGCATTTACACAAGAGATGTGCGATTCTTACGATCATGTTGCTTGAATACTTCCCCCCACCCCCCCCAAAGAGGGACTCAAAAAAGGTTATCTTATACATTCATGAAAATCCAAAAAAAAAACACTGTTATCTAACGAGAGCCCCTGAGATACGAACCTCGACTGATCAGCTTCAGATCCTACAACTGCCGACGAGTTACTGCAATTTTATATACGGATTACGCCGACACAGTTAAACGGCTTATTCATTTCAGTGACTTAACGAGAATTTTGTTGTTAATTTCACATTAATGAAATAACATGAATCTGTAAATTCAGAAGTTCATTTTGAACAAAAGAAATGGCACCCTGTAAAAGCTTGTTCACGAGCTTAACCTTTTATGGAGTTTTGTGGGCGTCACTAAATGCAAATCAGCTGCTCCCTGAACGCGCTCGGTAATTTACGGCCGATCGGCGTGCACATCGTGAGTATGAAGAAAATCAGAGTTACCGGGAATTTTAGCGGAAATGTTTAGTTCGGTTTGGGTTACAAAAGCGCGTACAACGACTTTACTACGAGGCTGATACATGAGACTCGATAGATGTAAAGTCGAACGTAAAATCTCTCATCTTTAATCTATTATCTTTAACGCAAAATGACTAAGCTACTGAATCGAAACGGTTACTTTTTACAGTAATCATTCTGACTTTACACAGAAAACAGAGCAGCTTTATTTTCCTGAAGGCTGGCCAATATAGAGCTTCAACTTAAACAGAGCATGTACGGTGTGTGTGTGTGTGTGTGTGTGTGTGTGTGTATACACGTGGGTGATAATGGCGAGTAGATCGTCCAGATTCTCATTAATCCTTGCTGGTTAGCGCATGGCTGACGGACTGTCACTGACGTCTGTGTCTCTGCTCCATCACACACACACACACACACACGCACACACGTGCCCACTTTGATGGGATCAATACCTTCTTGTTGGCTCTCAGAAGACAAGAGGTTGTCTGTCTGACAGCTCCTGCTAACCCTTAACGTTTCTGTCACTACATTTTATCAAACCCTTCACACACACACACACAGACACACACACACTAAAACACACACTTTAAAAAATACTGACAGCAGTTTAGAGGAGCTGATACTCACATGCACGAGGGAGCAGAACTCATTCACTAACCCATTGAGCTCCAATAGATCCTGAGGAAACACACACACACACACACACACACACACAACCTCATTACACTGAGACATAGATGTTACTGCGTTTTCCACAGTCTGTGTGTGTGTATTCTGCACCTCTTCTAACGAGTCCCAGGATTCCGCGGCGTTCTGTTCAGCTGGAATGGCGGGTAAATGAACTTGGAACTGAGTGACAGGTGACTCGGCCCCGCCCACGTCTTCTTCTTCACCTGAAAAATAGCACATTCCACAGCAACGTCAAAAAAACCACTGATGACATCTCCCGAACCCATAACGCACGTCACGCACGTACTATATGCTGAGTCGGAGACTGCGTGAGTGTCTGTGCTGTCGGTCTGCTCCAGGTGTGGCCCCGGGTGACTGACAGAGTCCGAATGAAGCCGCAGGAAGTCTTGAGTGGCGACCGAGGCGCGCTCTCTGATTGGCTGGACGAGTTTCTCCAGCGCAGGTGCTTCGGAACTGCGGACACGCTGGCACAACTTCTCCATCTCGCGCAGGTTAGAGCGCAACTGCTGCAGAGAGAGAACAGAACAGAACAGAAGAGAATGTTAACATGCACGGTCTACCCACTTCGTCTGATATACAGTCAGGTCCAGAAGTATTTGGACAGCAACACAATTTCATAACTTCGCCGCCGTACACCATCACGATGGATTTGAAATGAAGCGATCAAGATGTGATTGAAGTGTAGACGTTCAGCTTTAATTCAAGGGGTTTAACAAAAATAAATACTGCATTAACCGTTCAGTTTTATGTATTAAACATAATTTAAAGAATAATATAAAATAAATGTTACGCATGTCGTGTAGCAAACTAGCTGTAATCCTTGAAAAAGATGCTAAAATAAATTTATAGCAAACAACTAAATATATTCCAGAAGTCAAATTAAAGCCCAGTCATTTCTTAAAAAATATTTTTAATCATTAAAATGTATTCAAAGCCCTGCATCTGGGTCAATGGATCAATTTTGGGGTCATTTTTGGTCAAATTAACCCAATGGCCCAGCAGAGGGTTACAGAAATGACCCAAACTGGGTTACATTTTTAACCCAGCACACTTTTTACATGTAGAGAACTCATGATAACGCAGTCCCATCTCTGGAAGTGTGTTTGATGTGCTCATTCCTATTTTTTTTACGTTTCAAATGTGGTTAAATTCGGGCAAGACCAAGTCCATCAACCTCTGTTCACTCATGGTGTGTGTAATTTCGACAGACGTGTGTTCCTTTACCCTGCGTTGTGTTTTAACTAGAACGTGGACACAAGCTGGCTGGTGTCGAACAAGTGTCTTTGGTGTGTTATTCAGTGCGTTATGCATTTTAATTTCAGCTATAGCAGGTTTAATTTCAGCTGTATCATGCATTTTAATTTCAGCTATATTCAGTGCGTTATGCATTTTAATTTCAGGTATATCAGGCAAAGGCCCTGTTTGTATTTTATGGGTTTTTAAATTTCATTGAAGTGGTTGATTATGGTGTATTTTCCCCCACAGCTCTATCTTTTTTATTTATTTTCTGCCCTGTTATAGTTAGCATTGTAGGAAACATCAGTCATCTAGTTTTTATTCTCTACTGCTAATACTACTGCGTAAACCTGACACCAGCAGCAGATATTCATGAGATAATTCACAAACACTTGGACATCATCCTGAACTATGTTCCACCCTATTAAACAGCTTGTTACTACACCGATACAATGAAATGTTATAAAATGCTGTTTCACAAGTAGCTTGTAATAGCTTGCTATGTTTCCATCCACGTATTTGTATGTGAATTTTCAGATATCGCATATATAAAATGTAATTAAAAAAAAAAAAAAAAAAAACACTGGATGGAAACACTAGATACGAATAAAATCTGCAAAACGTGCAGAAAAAACGTACGCACTCAATTGAGGAGGACATTATTTTTATTCAATAAGATGACGTGCATAAACTACAACGGAAACACATTTACCGAATAAATTCCTTTTTTTTTGGCGCACAGATTCTCTCCAAGGATATTTTCTTTTAGTGACTTCATATGGTTGAAGTATGATTTCAAGAGGTCTCTGATCTCACTGGTCAACTTTAGAGCTTCTAAGGTTCTTTTACACAACTTTCCAACACTGAAGCGATATAGTTCAAAGCAACTCCAGGGTTTTTATGTTTTCCTGAAGGTGTTGTGATATCCGTGCGCGCTCAGGTGGAAACTGACACGCTTCTGCGCTTACTTTGAAGGACTACCTTAATAATAATCAAATCTCTCCATCTGAAAAATCAGTCCCATCTCCGGAATGATAAATTACACAGATTTAAATGTGCAAATCCCTTTTTGATTTTAGGAAGATGTAGGAAAATATACTGTCCATAAACATCTACTGACCGCCCCATTAACTGCCCTTAGACGTCTGGTACAGGGGAGTTTTGAGCTGATGGGCTTTCTGTTCTTTCTCAGTGAAAAGAAACGTGTTGAACGTTATGTAGGTAGACGCATATACACTACAGATGTGTTAGATAGCGATAGATAGAGTGGAAAAATAGTGGGAAAATGCTGGAGTATCCTTTTAACACATACACATGCGCGCACACACACACACACTCCCCCAACAACATCATGGCGATCACAGATCAATCCAACAGCCTCAGGCCAAGAAGTCAAGGGTCAACAGCAGTCCAATCAAACAGTTCCACTCTAGTGCTCTCATTAAAGTCATATGTGCACTAGCACACACACACACACACAGCGCTGTTCGATTACAAAGACATACTGTACTATACACACACATTAAGAAAATGACATATGGACAAGAATCTCAAGTAGGGGGTCGAAAGGTAAGTGTCTAATACGTGCACACGCACTTACTTTGCTTTTCATTTTTCTCGCACGTGTGCACGTGCCGAGAACTGCATCAACATCTCTCTCTCTCTCTTTCTCCAGAGAGGCACTTAAACAGTATCTTCACTATATCTGTGTGTGTCGTCAGCCATATACGCCACATACACCTACAGTGGTAGACAGAGGAAAGCTCTCTGGGGTCTCTAGAGGAAACGGCCCAGGTGCCAAGGTCACAACCAATACCAAACACACGCCCACAATCGCACTCATACACACGCACACACACACACCTTACACGCCTGTTCCCTGACCACCTGGAACAGACTCTAAGAGACTCTAACACCGGGTTACATGCCTGTCTAGCCCATTTCGAACAGAGAAAAGGCACAAGAGTAACATCTCACACTCCAAGGAACACACCAGGGAGTTACACGCATTACCTGTCAACATACAGTTGCCGAGAAAGGATAACAATCTTTCTTTTACAGCAGAAGCCTGCAGACTGCACAATATAAATTAGTAATGATCAAGTGTATCGTTGATGGCTAGCACTTTAAAAAGTTTACAGTGTTTTTTTTTTTTCTTAACAGCACATTTATAATAGGTTATAATAATTTTAAATAAATAAATAAATAAAACAAAGAAGGAGTAAAACATGATGGGGCGAGCCGTTATAATAAAAGAATCAAATACATGGTGCTGTAATGCGGCCAGATGCGAACATGATCATTTTCTATCTATCAGTACACCCCACAGTGTTTTATTCCTCTTATCCTGCAGCAATTTGCCAATGATTACTATTTTTTATTTATTAAAGAACACCACATTGTACTTTTTGTTTTTTTCCTTCCAATTTTAAAAGAGGTTTATTGCTATGGATGTTATAAGTTATTGTTATGGAACATCTGTAAAACAAGTTCCTGTTAACACTTACATTATATCAGGTATAAATAGACGGTTCCTCAGCATCTTTTTTTAGTTCATAAGACATAAAAGGAAGTGTGTCGTGCTTCTGAGAATCTGCAAAGCCCTTCACGACTTTAATGGGTTGCAAAACCTCACAGTTGCATATGACCGCTAGAAAGCACAGCCATTGGAGACTCCTTCCAAAAATGCTTAATAAACATCTACTCACTTAAAAGTAAGTGCAATCCCCCCCCCCGGAATGAAACACCTTCTGACCAATCAGATTGGAGAATTTTGCAGCTCTGTGGAACAAGTTAAAATACTAGATAGGTTGCATCCTCAGGAGATCACGAGTTTGAAACGTGGCCAGGAGACCACTCTCTGTGTGGGAGGGATGACACACTCCTTCTCCACGATCACTCACAGTGACACTAGGCACTCATGGGTGTCTGTGAGCTCCTGCATGAGGAAGGGGCCGGAATGCACTTTCCTCTGAGTGTTACATAAAAAAAAAAAGGGTCATTTGTTTATCCCTCTTGAAGAACCCTCAATCAGGTTCTAGGCACAAATCCTTCCAGATTCACATGTAAATTGGCTCATCTCCCGTTTAACTGGGAAAAAAAATTACTGCTCTTTTGGTGGATTTTTGAGCTATAACTCATACCAGGTGTTACCTTTCCTGATTTCCGCCTCCAGACCGTAGTCGGGGAGCCCCCGTTCTCTGAGTGCTCCAGGGTTGGAGTGCGGTAAACTTGCTGCCACTTTGGGGTGATTTCCATGTTTTCAGGTCTTTTCCCTTCACAATGATGAGTCAGAAGAGAGTGCTGCTGAATGGGTGGCATTTATTCCACTCGGTTTTATTTCCACAGATAAAACCAAAAGAAACATTTGCGGGCTAGTGGACTAAAAACAAGTGAGACGCTGTCTCTGTCTGTGGCTTTACATTTACATTCATGGCATTTTTGGCAGATGCCCTTATCCAGAGCGACTTACATTTATCTCATTTATACAACTGAGCAATTGAATGTTAAGGGCCCAACAGTAGTAGCTTTGCAGTGCTGGGGCTTGAAGTCCTGACCTTCTGATCAGTAACCCAGAGCCTTGAACCACTGAGCCACCACTGCCCCTGCCCCTGGTTCTCACACACTCACAGCCTCAATGTCCACCACAAACATCACCAAACATTTAGCCCTTTACTCTCTACTAATGTACTCCGATGTTTTACGGCACTCCCGCGCAAAATGCGTAATGGTTGCCAGATCTGTTAATATAATTGGTGATAAATGTCATTAGATATGTCAGTGTAATATCATGTAGGGTCGATAATATCGTTATTTCGAATGATGCATGTCAGCTTTGAAAACAACAGTGAAAGCTGGGGAGTAATATAGTTCAGACAAGAAAGTGTTGCAGACATCAAGTTGATAAAGGTATGTGCAAGTGTCTCACCATCAGAAGAAATTTAACAATAGGAAATCTAGACATTTAAAACTTAAAAAAAAAAACAACTGGGGTGATGGTGTGCTGTTTCACAGACATTACTGATTTGTATCTTAAAATCAATATATCAAAAAATTATTTTTGGCCTTTATAGTCAAGGAGTCTAGACAAAAAAGTGCATCATTTCCACTAGACATAACTTAAATCTTATCTGAGTTTAATAGCTGGAGGTTATAGATGGATAGATAGATAATTTATTTTGTCCTCAAAGAGGAAATTTGTTTCCACCATGGGTGCGTAGAAAAACAAACACAACAACATCATACATATAAACCTTATGAGACCTTTCATAGTCAACTGTGCAGTCAAACGTGGACTCAATAGAATTGTAGGCATCATGTGCTAAAGAGCGATATAACTGCAATTGTAAACAAATGATATTTGTTAATTATACCAGCTAGGGGAAGCATTTATAGATTAAATAATTCAGGGTCCAGGAGTCATGGATCCATGGCGGTTGAACTACATTCACTTCTTGTGGCACTGGGACTGGCAGTGCCATATTAGTAGCACTTGATTCCAGCAATATATAATGAAGCGTTATGGCAATGATATCATTACTCGCATTCCACTGTACTTCACTGAAAGATTATATTGGTTAAATGACCTGAAATTACTTACACTGGCCACTATAGGTAGAAAAGACTAGACTCTAGATTCATTGAGAATGCTAGGCACCCTGTCATCCCAGTGTGGTAGATGCTAACACGATCACCAATCCAGTTTGGGGATGTTTCTATTTCCAGTTCCAGCTGAGGATGCTCAGATTGTTAACTGCAACCGTAGCCCTCTTGGGCCTGTTGGAATTAAGGATCAGCCTGAAATTAAACTCCACAGTCAGAAATGTGGGCTTGTCTCAGCAAGAGAGGCAAAAGAGCGGTGCCCAATTGGAGAGAGATAGTCACCACAGATGACGCCCTCACTGGCCGGAGGGCAGTGTGGTAGACAGAGGATCAAGAGGCACGTGAAGAGCAAGTAAGAGTTTAGAGCACATCAAGCAGCTGGAACTGAGGGCAGTTGCATGGTGTCTGCATGCAAAATGGGTGCACCAGATCTAGTAAATTTTGGCATTGCATAGGTTGACCAAATACAGTCACTGTCAACTGTGTGTCTCAATCGCATGGCTGGACAGTCGACTAGGTCAGGATGCACTGGCCCACAACTGGCCTCACTGTCTACTGTATGCATTTTTGACTCTAATGTTGATTCTGCCCACATTGCAAAGAATTCAGAGAGGAGACCACAGAGTCCCTTAAGAGGCTCAGAAGCCACATTGCATTTAGCCCTTCACTCTCTACTAATGTACTCCGATGTTTTGCGGCACTCCCGCACAAAATGCGTAATGGTTACCAGATCTGTTAATATAATATAATCTGTGATAAATGTCATTAGATATGGCAGCGTAATATCCTGCAGGGTCGATAATATCGTTATTTCGAACAAGCCTAATTCCAAGTAGAATTACGCAGGTCAGCTTTGAACACAACAGTGAAAACTGGGGAGTAATATAGTTCAGACATCAAGTTGATAAAGGTATGTGCAAGTGTCGTACCATCAGAAGTTAGAAGAAATTTAAAAATAGGAAATCTAGATGTTTAAAACTTTCAAATGTAGCAGGGGTGATGGTGTGCTGTCTCACAGACATTACTGATTTGTATCTTAAAATCAATATATGGCTATCAAAAATGTCTAGACCTAATTGTTGGCCTTTATAGACAAGGAGTCTAGACAAACAAGTGCGTCATTTCCACTAACCATAACTTAAATCTTATCTGAGTTTAATAGCTGGAGGTTATGAGACATTCATGGTCTACTGTACGGTCAAACAAGGACTCAATAGAATTTTAGGCATCATGTGCTAAAGAGCGATATAGCTGCAATTGTAAACAAATGATATATTTGTTAATTACACCACCTAGGGGAAGCATTTATAGATTAAATAATACAAGGCCCAGGAGTCATGGATCCATGGCGGTTGAACTATGTTCACTTTGTTCTTGAGGCACTGGGACTCGCAGTGCGCTAACTCACTGGAGACATAAGGATGTTCTCATGAAAGTGGTCTGAGAACGGTGCGCAATTGGAGAGAGATAGTGACCACAGATGACGCCCTCACTGGCCGGGGGGCAGTGTGGTAGACAGAGGATCAAGAGGCATGTGAAGACCAAGTGAGAGTTTAGAGCACATCAAGCAGCTGGAACTGAGGGCAGTTGCATGGTGTCTGCACGCAAAATGGGTGCACCAGATCTAGTAAAAGTTTGGCATTGCATAGGTTGACCAAATACAGTCACTGTCAACTGTGTGTCTCAATCGCATGGCTGGACAGTCGACTAGGTCAGGATGCACTGGCCCACAACTGGCCTCACTGTCTACTGTATGCATTTTTGACTCTAATGTTGATTCTGCCCACATTGCAAAGAATTCAGAGAGGAGACCACAGAGTCCCTTAAGTGGCTCTGAAGATTTGATTTCTGCTGCTTCTCTCACTAGTGGACAGAATGCTTTGGCAGCTACAGTTGGACGGAAAAATGTGTTACCCTCAGCCAGGTTACCCTTGGAGTGAAAAGCCCGTTGAGGACTGCCACCCAGCAGTCCAAGAGACACTGCTGAAGGCAGGAGTCCCTGGTACACAGGCCTTGTATGCTATCATGTGGAAACTGTTTCATGAATGACGTGCATCGTTTGGATCCAGTTCCTGCAGCACTAGCCGTCCTACAGAGACTGCTAGACAACGGAAAGTCACCATCTGTGCTGAAGGTGTGTGTGGCGACCAACACATCACAGTACCATGAATGGTGTCTTATTGAGGGTTCATAAACTTTGTCCACCACATTCCTCCAACAGCCTGGCTTGGAAGCTCACCTTTATACTGGAGTCCCTTAAGACTTTTATTAGCCCACACAGGAAGGCAAACTGAAGTAGGTCTCTCTAAAGACTGCCTTTTTCATAGCACTCAATTCAAAAGAGAGTGGGAGAACTGTATTCCTGGGCAATAACCTTGCCTTGCAAATGTGGATGGGCAGAAGATTCTGGAGCATGTGTGGTAAAACCTAGTGTTTCTGCCTGAAGCTAATGATCACAATAGCATTCCATGAAGAGGCAGGCATTCCTAGTTATGCCCATATACTCCTCCCCGGTGCTCCCTTGTCTAAAAAGAGGTTGGCCCACTGGGTGGTGGCCTTCTCATCTCATTGGTTTACAGGGGGGGTGATCTAAAGGTCTGCACTGATGCTACCTAGGCATCACCATTCACCTTCTTCAGATTGTACAGTCCCAGTGGCATGAATGTGTGGTCATTTCCAAACACCTTTCCAGTCAGCAATTGGGGGGGGCACATGTATTATATCAAATACTAGGTTATACATTCTTGGAATATATGCACACGTGCAATTGATAACATGAATTCAAATCATAACATGCTGTAGGTCAAACTGTGTTATAGTGGTCCAATCTGTATGATACGTGTGTGTGTGGTTCCGGACAGTAAGTGCATTCTGTACAGTGTGGAACAGCATATGTGGTGTGTTTATCATACCTGCACAGTGCGACTAGCATTGATGTGCTCCTGGTGCAGTCTGTCCCATTGGCTGTTTCTGTGGAACTGCAGAGTAAATACACAATAAATCCCGGATCAGTAATCATCAATATGTTGTATGCCACGGCATTACCTACAGGAATTTTCATTTACGTCCATTTATTTTGTAAACACTTTCATCTAAATGAAGCAGAATACAATCCAAGCATGGAGCTGAGCAGCAAGTGGTTCTACTACTCATGGAGCTCACAGTTTGTCTCTCGCGGGTGTGCAGTAACTGCTACGCTGTGATTTAACTTGTTTATTTTTCTGCAGGAAAAATCCACCCTGCAGACTTGCACAGTAATCATTATAATTAGCATGTGATCAACAATAGCGTCCAGGATTTATTTTGTGATGAAATTCCGAGTTTTCGGTTTCCTCAACATATTGGTCCATTTTCAATTCATTTAATGGTTTCCTACATTACCCACAAAGCCAATCGTGTACCTGCTGACAGTGGCACCAGTGGCAATTAGCTCTTACTTTATCTCTACATAAACGCAACCACTGCAGCAGAGCTTTAGTCCTTTAGGCTTTCCAACTCCATCTCCTCCTCATCTGTACACTCGGCTCAAACGGATCAGCTCAAAAGCTTCAACTTTCATGCTAACATCGCTATCAACACCATCAAGCCCACTCTCCCAACGTCTCAACCATAACTGGGTGCAAATGCGTCGTACAGCTGCATTGCATTCTATAGATTTGAGTCCAATGCGTGCTAGCTCCACTTCTATACTGGATTTCTCATTAGTATGACACTGAGCATCACTGAAAATGTTGAGAGGTAAAAGAAGCTTGTGCTCTTTTGTTTTAAGGAGATAACAGCAAAACCCTGACTGTTATCCCTTATTTTGGGGGGTTGTATTTTTTCTTCCTCCTATTAACTGCATTAACAATTTGCAAAATGCAGACTTCTCATGGGAATAACTGAATCAACTGTGGATGTTTCCTAGTATTTTGATATCGTGATAAGACAGAGAAAAAAAAAACATATTAAGCCATGTTATATGTTTTTATGACATATTTGAGCACCAAATACCATTGAATTAACTAAACACTGGTAATAGTATAATAATTCATAATAAAGTTGTGAAAGTTGAGAATTTGGGAACATCGGATAAACCCAGAGCACGAGGCTGGTCTGATAAGTCTTTAGTTTGGATTTTGGAGTTTGGAGTCACATGGCTTGTGATACAAACTGCTGCTTCGTTGCTTGCTGGTGTGAAAGCAGAATGTGGAAAATAAAATGTAAGCACAACTTTAGGAATTTAATTATGTTCATCCTGTCATCTGCATTTTGGATGATGTCACACTCTTCTTCGTTGTCCACAAACAGGTGCATCTAAAAAAAATTAGAACATCGTGGAGAAGTTCATTTTTCCCCGTAATTTAATTTTAAAAATGGAAGTTTCATATATTCTAGATTCACCACACCTAAAGTGAAATATTTCAAGCCTTTTTTGTTTTAATCTCGATGATTACGGCTTACAGCTCACGGAAATCAAAAATCCAGTATCTTAAAATATAAGAATAAAGAATTTAGAATGCAGAAACGTCGACCTGAGAAGAGCTCTAATCAGCTAATTAACTCAAAACTCCTCCAAAGGTTTCCTGAGCCTTTAATCTCTCAGTCTGGTTCAGTACACACAACCACAATCCTGGGTAAGATGGAAGTAAATGTTGCATTTCATTTGGAAATCAAGGTCCGAGAGTCTGGAGGAAGAGTGGAGAGGTACAGAGTCGAAGTTGTCAAGTCGAGAGTCAATGCAGCATCTACCAGGAGATTTTAGAGAACTTCATGCTTCCATCGGCTGAAAAGCTTTATGGAGATGATTTCCTTTTCTAGCAGGACTTGGCACCTGCCCACAGTGCCAAAACTACTAGTAACTGGTTTGCTGACCATGGTATTACTGTGCTTGATTGGCCAGCCAACTTGTCTGACCTGAACCCCATAGAGAATCTACGAGAGACACCAGACACGACAATACACACGAGCTGAACACCACTATCAAAGTCACCTGGGTTTCCAGAACACCTCAGCAGTGCCACAGGCTGATTACCGCCATGCCACGCTGCATTGATGCACTAATTTATGCAAAAGGATTAAAGCACTGACCAAGTATTGAGTGCATAAATTAACATACTTTTCAGAAGGTCGACATTTCTGTATTATAAATTCTTTATACTAATATTTTGAGATACTGGATTTTTGATTTCCATGAGCTGAAAGCCGTAATCATCAAGATTAAAACATAAAAAAGGCTTGAAAAATTTCACATTATATGTAATTAATCTAGAATATATGAAAATTCCACTTTTTGAATGAAATTCAGAAAAAATTACTTTTGCACAATATAAATTTTTTTGAGATGCACCTGTATATGCATATGTCTAATAAAATGCCCATACTCCTTTCCACTCAAGAGCAATGTCCATGTGCCTTATATGTCTGTAAGTGTGTGTGTGTGCGTGCCTTCTCTATGTTATGCTGGTGCTTATGAAGGCGCTCCAGATCAGTGGGAATCACCACTTTAATGAACTTCTGGATGGGCGCTTCCAGACGCCGCAGCGTCAGCTTGCCCTCCTCATCTGCCATGGTTCGATCTCTCCGAAAGGTCACGGGTTCAATCATAAACTCATCCTAGGCGTATAGTGTAACTCTCGAGGATTGATGCCCTGAAAGAAGGGAGACAAGTATCAACAGCTTGACAATGAAACTATCAGGCTTGTGCATTAGAATAAGAATTTTATTCACTTTATAGGCAGCTGCATTCATGATTTCAAATCTGTGATGCTCTACTAACTTGCCATGTTTCTAAAAACTATAAACTTATGTTTCTCTCGTCTGTCCTTTGTATAATTTGTATTTGTGTAATTGGACAATCTGTGCTTCAGTCTATTTGCTTTCAGTTTCTCTTCCAAATGCAGTTTTGCGGCCTAGTTGGATTATTGTTGTTTAAACTAATTTTAACTTTTCACTAAATTATTTAAAAAAAAATAATAATAATTCACGCATAACGCTATTAAACATCTAAATGAGTGTAAAAAAAAAAAAACACCTTTATAACACCTGACTATAACCCAGCTGTTCTTATACAGGTGACTAGAGACGGTTGCTTTCACAAAGGCTAAAGGCTAAAAGCTAAATCCTAAACACCTCACAGAGTGCACTAGATAGGGCGTACAGTTCATTAGTTTACATCCGATACATAGTGCGCTTATATAGGGAGTAGTGGGGCGTTTAGGATTCGCACACTAAGTCAGGCTAGCTAGTTAGAAAGCTCAGAGCTTCAGACCGAAGAGACTGTACCTAATGACGAAAAACATTCATTCGCTTGTTGACAGCTCCTCACAGAAACCTGAAATACTTTTTCTCACCTAAAAAAACGTTTCGGTGTAAAAAGCTTTACAGCTGATTATATTTTTGCTCGTCGTCAAAAACTTTCTGTTTGTAAATAGGTTTTTTGACTTCTCTTCTTCCTTGTGCATCACTCAAATCTGTCCGTCCTAGAAACAAGTCGCAAAGTGGAACCATGAGGACTGTTTTTTTGTTGTTGTTTTGTTTGTTTTTTGTTGTTTGTTTTTTTCAGGACACATGTTAATTTAATTAGATTAATGTTTACTAATAGCTTGATAGTACAAATTAGTAGGGGTATTTATGTGTTTATGTAAAATGTTTTTCTATTAATTCCAAACGGTTTGATGCATAATTAAATGTACATAAATTAGGGATGCACCGAAATGAAAATTCTTGGCCGAAGCCGAATATAATGAAAAACTTGGCCGAAGGCCAAACACAGAACGCGTTTTTTCCATTTATTTTGCCATTTTTTCACCATTGCATAAATTAAATAGTCAAAATGTGCTTTCTACTATTTTGTCTTGCTTTTCAAAGAAAAAAATCAATTACAAAAACTACAATTTCAAAATATTTATTTAACACTGAACTTTTTTTTTTCATTCCAGCAGGCATAGGCTACCAACAAGGCACAATATAACTTTAAATAAATATATTAGTAAAATAAAAATATTTGTATGTGGTCATCTTTGAGCCCCCCTTGAATAGCCTATGTTAGGCCTATAAGTGACTGCTGAAACAATGTAACACTCTGAAGCCTACAACAACAAAGTGCATTAAAAAGTGCATTGACAAGAGTGCAGCAAATGGTTCTATTGGGTTCTATACGGCTGATTATATTGGGGATATATACCGCTCTCGTCCCTGTACACCTCACGGATTATTATAGTACATATAGTATAGTTAGATACGTTGTTAATGTTATGTTCCTTGATAGATTTAGTTAGTTTAAACTATAGATTAGTTCATTTAGTCCCCGCTGGTTTTTCCGCTCCCAGTCCATAGTACTAGTTCATGTTTCTTGTTTTGTGTTTTGACCCTGTTTTCTGTGACCGCGACTTTGATTCCTGCTTTGCCCCGTTTATGCCTGTTTGCCGATCGCCCGACCCTTTGTCTTGACTTGTCTTTTGGATTACAATTTGGATTTGTCTGCCTGCCCTTAAATAAATACGTCTTTACCTGCTTCCATACTCTACTCCCTTAATGACAGAATACTCCGGAACAGAAACAAAACAAAGGCACGTGTCCACAGTAAACAATGTCATGGCTGTCAACATCCGAAGAGCATGCGCTCGCTGACCACTCATGCACTTAGCTTGTGCATGTGCGCGCCCCCTCATCTCTCCAAGCGCGCTGCCAGAAGTGGAGGTCGTGATATTCGCACGTCTCACTCTGGTTGCTAGGCTATTTGGTTGCGTCATCAAACACGTCATTGTTCGGTCAAATTTATTCGGCCTTTTCACTTATAATAATTTCGGTTGCCGAACATTCGGTGCATCCCTAACATAACTATCAAAAGTGTGCGTAATAATTAAGGATGCATTGATACTGGTACTGGTATCGGTTATTGGTCCGATACCATGATCAATAATATGAGTACTCGTACTCATAAAAATGCTCTGATACCAACATCCATCCTTATTCTGTACTGCTTATCCTACAAAGGGTTGCAGAGGAGCCTTGAGCCCACCTGAGGGTACTCGGGGAACAAGGCAGGGAACAACATGGATGAGGTGCCAACCCATCTCAGGGCACAATCATGCACACATTCCAACATTACGGACAATTTACAGATGCCCGTCAGCCTGCAGCATGTCTTTGGACTGTGGGAGAACATGCAGCGTCTGCGCATGCAGGGCAAAGGCAGGGATTGAACCTCCAATCTTGGAGGTGCGAGGCAAGCGTGCTAACTACTAAGCCATTGTGCCCGCCCCTCAATACCAACATCCAATACTTATACTATGTGATGTTATGATACTATGTCAGGGGTGTCGAACCTTATCTGGAAAGGGCCAGTGAGAGTGCACTTTTTCATTCCAATCAAGCAGGAGCCACACCTGATTCCACCTGTTTAATCAGTTGATCTTAGCTTTCAATAGACTTGGTTTGAATGAAATCCTGCACCCACACTGGCCCTTTCTGGATAAGATTGGACACTCCTGTACTACGTGATGTAATCACACCATGATGTCAGCACAAAAGTATTTGTGAGCTTGGAGTACGGAAGTGAACGTGCGAAACCGTCACTTCAATTCTGTGAGCACTGAATACCGTGATGTGCAAGCTTCCTGTAAGTTTATTTGCGTGCAAGCTTCCTGCAAGCTTCCTTGTGAGTCAAGCTGCAATTCATTTTTAATGTCCACACTCAGGTTAATCTGAAACATAAAATGATGAGTTCATTGCTAGCAGCTCACAGTAGCAACCAAGCAATAAAATGTTCAGTGACATCCCTGATTGCTTGATTCTATGTAGTTCTATTGCATAGTTCTATGTAATTCTATGGCATTATTTGTCATATATACATTACAGCACAGTGAAATTCTTTGTTCGCAAAACCCTGCTTGTTAGGAATCTGGGGTCAGAGCGCAGGGTCAGCCATGATATGGCGCCCCTGGAGCAGAGAGGGTTAAGGGCCTTGCTCAAGGGCCCAACAGTAGCAGCTCGGGCATGAGTACCAAAAAACATGAACTCATACTCAACCCCTGGTAATAATGGTATAACTTATAAGAACATGTACAAGACCACACTTACTATCTTTGTGAGGACCTTTCACTGACATAAATATTAAATGAAGTTAATTATTGCTACGCCTACACCTTAACCTAACCCTAACCTTAACCTCAGTAACCATAAGGAAACCTTTTGGCTCTTTTAGTTTCTCTTAATAAAAGCTACATTTTTTGTTTTGTAAGCTATATCTGAAATGATCAGGTGTTCTGATTCTTGTGAGGACATTTGGTTCCCACGAAGATATAAACACACACACACACACACACACACACACACGCACACGCACACGCACACACACCTGCTCCTCCCTCTGGGCCCTAGTGATCAGTGTTTCCGGCTTAAGAGAACACCAGCAGATTAACCACATGTGTGAACTGAGCTTCAACCAAAGCCTGCTGTGTGCTTTCTATCGCCCTCACTCTTGCTCTCATGCACATTTTATTTCTGGTGCTCCCTAGGGCTTCTTGAAAAGCTCTGGCACTATGGGTTTAGTTACTTGCACGCACACACACACACACACGCTCACACACACACGCACAAAAACACACATGAAAAAGAAGAGGGTCATACACAACCGCCACTTTCAAAGAGACAACAAACGCATCACCCACACAGCTCAGTTTCATAAACCTACACCATCGATACCCATCGCAGTTTACAAACAGAATGATCAGAAATCTTTATATTTCAGTTTATATTGAAATACTGTTGCATTTGTAGCACATCAAGCCACAGAAGCGCACACATGGCTATCACTATCGGCACTGTTTGTACCTATATGATTCATCAGTCTAGTTTGTGGTGTACTCAGCTTCCAAATCTAGACCTGACTGTGAGCTTTAATCTAATTGATTATTTAGTCATCTAATAATAATTTACATCTAAGTCCAGATTCCAGATTCTAAAATAATCATCAACTCTTCAATCAGGTCCACAAGATTTAATGTAGGCCATATAAACACGAAAGAGAACAAAACATCCCGTCCAGAGAAAAACAAAACAGAGAAAGAGTGAGAAACAGCGATAGAGCAAAAGAAGTAGTGGGAGGATGGAAAAACTGAAAGTGCCTGCGGCAGAAATGAAACAGAACTCTCAAGGAGATGTCAATCTCGAGTAGTGCCGCAAAAGTCAGATGAAAAAGGCCATGGCGTGGTCCTGTCTCTCACTTGTCCACCCCCGTTTCCACCACAGATCTGCCCACTCGCTCTTTTATCTGCCCCAATGGGGAAGTCCCGGCATGCGACTAAGGAAGGGGGTGGCGTTATAAACTTGTAATGAGGAATCACCCTTACGTTCTTGTTACCTTCATCGATGTCCTCACCTTTTCAAATGAAAGTCTTTGAAGATGAGATCAAATCTCAGATATAACCTCACATAGCAGCAACTTCACCACACAGTGTGTAGACATTACACATTTATGACTCAGTTCACAGGTACTGTTGTAATATTATTCGCGTTTCAGCTTTAACACTGTTGTGTGGTCGGTAAGATGACTTAATTAAGTGGAATGTTTTGCTGTGATCTTAGCTAAAATTATGAATAAACATAATCTTTTGGCTGTTGCTGTTTCAAGTATGCCAAGTATGTCAAGTATACTTGCGTCAAATCAGCTAAATCGATAAAAATGGCAAAATAAATAAACAAATAAATTAAATTCAAGGATTGTTATTAATATTATTGAAGTAAAACTCTAACACATCCATATGGTTTATGACTTTTTGGTGATGCACACAAATATGTTGCTGAATGACCAGACTTCTGATTGGCATAGGGACTGAATAATGATTGGTCGAGAGGTATTGTTTGGAAATTATGAATAAACAAAAATACAAAATGCAGGCAAAAAAATCATGCACCAACCAAATGAATTCGTCCTCAGTAACTGCTTTCTCCTGGTCAGGCTCACAGAGTCTATCCCAGGAACACTGGGCGTGAGGCAGGAATACACCCAGAAGGGAACACCAGTCTATCTCTGGGCCTCCAAACAAATTTTAGAGTCGATAATCCAGCTAGCTGCATGATTTTGGAGGGTAGGAACACTATTAGTTATGCCTTTGTGCTGCCACTGTTAAAATGTAAAGCTATCGGGAGTCCAAGAATACAAAACTGGCCATGATCTCTAAGTAGGACGGACGGCAATACTCTCTCCCCTGTCAGTCACAGCGGCACTAAACTTCAATTCTGGGAGTCTGTCAGCTCATGTATGCAGAAGAGGGTAGATAGCACTTTCCTCCAAGTTTGTTACACTGTGACCTAGCATGAGCAGCAGTTGGTGCATGTCTCTGAGGAAGCACATGTTAGCCTTTACTTTCTCTGACTGGTAACTGTTGTGTAATAGGAGAGAGCTAGCTAGTGTGTGGGATTTGGCAAATGATCAAATTGGGGGTGCGGGGATCAATGGGGTATAAAAAAATTAGATTGTAAGTGGATTTGTTATTGGTATATTTTCCCCTGAATGTCACAGGTTTCTCTGACAAGGCACAATTTGCAAGAAAAAAATTAATAAATTATTACGCAATGCGTGCAATGTAAAATGGCATGGTTTTAAGTACCAGAACGGTTGGTTTGAGTATTTCAGAAACTGCTGATCTCCTGGGATTTTCACACACAGTCTCTAGAGTTTATATTAACACTGCATGAGTAATAGTTCTGAGGGTGGAAACGTCTTGTTGATGAGAGAGGTCAGAGGAGAATGGTTTGAGCTGCTTAGAAGGATATAGTAACTCAAATAATCACTCTTTATAACCGTGGTGAGCAGAAAAGCATCTCACCATGTACAAAACATTGAACATTGAGGTGGATGAGCTACAACAGCCGAAGACCATATCAGGTTCCACTCCTGTCAGCCAAGTAAAGCTATCATGGGCACAGGCTCACCCAAACGGGACAGTTTCACCTGGTCTTTGTCCAGTCTTCAACTTGTCTTGTTTCAGTAAGTGTGTGCCCATGATAGCCTCAGATTCTTGTTCTTGGCTGACAGGAGTGGAACCTGGAAGTCTTCTGCTGTTGTAGCTCATCCTCGTCAGGGTTTGATGTGTTGTCCATAGTGAGATGCTTTTCTGCTCACCACGGTTGTAAAGAGTTATTTGAGTTACTATAGACTTCCTGTCAGCCCAAACCAGTCTGGTCATTCTCCTCTGATCTCTCTCATCAAGGCATTTCAGCCTGTAGACCCTCTGCTCACTGGATGTTTTTTTTCCCCCGCACTATTCTCTGTAAACTCTAGAGACTGTTGTGTGTCAAAATCCTAGGAGATCAGCAGTTTCTGAGATACTTAAACCAGCCCTTCTGGTACTTAAAACCATGCCACGGTTAAAGTCACAGAGATTACACTTTTCCCCCATTCTGATGTTTGATGTGAACATTAAGTGAAGCTCTTGACCTGCATCTGCATTATTTTATGCATTGCACTGCTGACACATGATTGAATTATTAGATAACTGCATGAATGTGTAGGTGTACTGGTGTTCCTATTAAAGTGGATGGTGAGTGTATGTATTATATGAGCATTTCATAATGGTTTTGTGACCGTGATTTCTGTGTGTGTGTATGTTTGAAGCTTTTGGGGGAGGGAGGGCGAGGCTCATTCTTGTGTTAAAGCTCTGCTGCCACTCGTCACAGCGTGAGTCCGGCCCTGCTGATCCCCCTCAACAAACTCACTAACAGATGATCAATATTACATGAGCCGCTCAGTGCACACACACACACACACACACACACACACACACAGTTGGTGTGTCTTCATGAGCCCCTCCCCTCCTGCTCTAATAGAAGGCTGTAATGAAGACTCCAGGGGGATCTGCTACCTGTCACTCTGGATCGATCTGCCTGCTCCCTGACTGACAGCTTCACCAAGCCGCCCTCCACCTGCCTCTGTCTGTACGACTCCTGAAGGCTCCAAACCATAATTTATTGGGAGATTATACAATATAGTTGCATGTTACTTATAAAGAAATTAGAGCCCAGGAACAGATCCAAAATAAATCATCTGCTTTTATTTCCTTATTTTTGATCCTTTACTTCAACACCATGTCCAGTTATTTTCAGTTATATCTGGGAGGACTGTACCTTTAGTATGATGGTGTGCTTTCTTATTATACAATACTCACCCCATGGCTGATGTAAGAGCTAAAATCTATCAAAAATTCTTTAGTTGTGCTGTGTGTTTTATCTCTATACAAGTATTATGGTGGAGATGTGTGAATTGTTTGCCCAGCCGGGGGCTCACACCCCACCCCTTTCCCATGGCCCTGCTCACCATCAGCAAAACACAGAGTCAAGATACTCTACACACAGAAATCCAACAGTATCCTGAATAATCTTAACCACTTTGTCATGTCACGGCAAACTAGTGACTCCATTTCCCTGAATGCACCACGAACTACAAACATAGCCGATGACTACAACTCCCACTGGAACACACAGGGCACCTTCTCCTGAGGACTAAACACACACACCTGTTCCCAATCACATTGACAATCACACCACGCTACATATGAGACTTTCTGAACACTATGTATTTGTGAAGTAATACGTTCAGTTGCCATAGTCTCTGTTTATTACCAAGCCATTCCATTGTTTTGTCTGTTCTGGTTTGGATTCTGCTTTGAATTTGACTCTGATTTCTGCTTCACCTGTTTCAGCTTGATCGCCTGACCACTGCCTGCCTTTGTTTATGTCTTCTGCCTTGCCCTTTGGATGTTATAATCTTCATTAAAGCTCGTCTCTGCACTTGCATTGGTCTCAGCCTCCATTAAGTGACACTCTTGTGGTGATAAAAAAATTCATTTGTTTATACCGATTGCAAATGTACTGCGAGAAAGGGTTAAAACCATTGCTGGTGCTGTTGCACTTGGTTCCAGTTTAATTGAATTGTATTTAAAACCACTAATTCTGTCCATTCAAAAACCACCGAGCCCTTTATAGTTCATATGTACAAGGAAAAACACCATGTCTGACATTTTTCCCTTCGCATTTACTTCTGAACTTCCTAATGACAATTGCCCTGGTATGTTCTGTGAAACCTTTCTGTAGATAACCATGATTTCTATAAATCAGTGTTTTCTCATTTCCTTCCTACACTTAGCTCTTAGTACAGCATCATTACTGATGTCAATATTACGGAATTCCATTAGGTCCATTGAATGATCAATAAGCCGCAGCCTAAGACCACCATGATGGATCACCAGAGGCCTGTAGGACACCCATGATATGAACCCATGATATGTGTAAAACTCAAAATATCATTAATATCCATTACAATTGATTGCATGACCACCAGGAATCAACAGAACAATGCAAATTTTCAGTAATTTTTGCAATTAAACGCAGTATAATTTGTACAAATAACAATAGGCATTGCCAAAAAGCCGCTTTTTGAGGAATCCACATGTAGACCTAGATCCTTAATGAGCAAGCCAGTGTTGGAGAAAAACAACATGATGAAGAAACCTTGCAAGGAGCCAGACTCAAAAGAGAACCAATCCTCTTCTAGGTGACACCAGATAGTGGGATTTTGATCATTTTTCAATTGTCGGTGTACTTTCATATTCTTAAACTCGCAAGTCCAGACTTGCATGATACATGATGACTGCCACACTCTCCTAATTACATGTATTTCATATTACTTTTACTATAGTTACATAGGAATTCCTAGTATTTATATGATTCGAGATGAAAAACCAAATAATAGGCTGTGGGTTTAAGAGGTTAAGTGGAATGTTGAAATGTTGTACCTGACTACCTAGACCATCTAATTATTGTAATGTCCACCAGAGCAACTTTCAGAGATGCTTTATAGTGTTCGTCAAAAACATATCCTCTAGTTGGATCACTAGGTTAGGGACAAAGAGTAGCATCAGTCTAAAAACCCTGGCCTCTCATCAACAAGGCATTTCCACCTGTGGAACTGCTGTTCACTGGATGTTTTTTGCACCATTCTGTGTAAACTCTACAGACTGTTGTGCTTGAAAATCCCAGGAGATCAGCAGTTTCTGAAATACTCAAGCCGGCTTGTCTGGGAACAAAAACCACACCACAGTCAAAGTCACAGAGATCACACATTTTCCCCATTCTGATGTTTGATGTGAACATTAACTGAAGCTGTTGACCTGTATCTACATGATTTTATGCATTGTGTTGCTGCCACATGATTGGCTGATTTGGTAATTCCACGAATAAACAGGGGTACGTGTGATCCTATTAAAATGACTGTATTTTGAAATCCAGAAAAATCTTTAATATGGAAGACAGGACAAGTGACACTTCAGTTGATAAAGCATACTGGTGGATGTAAGCTAATGCTAATGCTAGGTATCCTTTACAAAGCATACTGGTGGTCTACATTCATTTTATGAAGTGTCAATGAATTACACTGGGTTTTCTTTGTTTGTTTCTAAAGTATTACATTACCACTGCTGTTATTTATATTTGTCTAAAGTTTTGACAAGAGTTTGTTACATGATCATAGCCTAGCATCTGATTTGCTAGCTTGGGTGATAGCTTAAAGACTCACTACGTATCCATGCATGTTTTTGTAACTGTTTTCCCCCTGAAAATGCCAGTGTTTTTGTTAGCACTGTTGCAGTGTTGTTACTTTTTCACACAGAAGGTACTGGCTTTGCTAAGTATTTGATGCTAGCAGAGAATTTAGCCATATAGCAGCTGTGGTGCAAGGGCATATAGAACAAGACGAGTTCAAACCTGTTTCATAATCTTATATTTGGTTTACTATACTCTTATAATAGGAAATACTAGATAGATTTGACTGTATTCAAGATATTTTCACTTGATTATGTGACATTATTTTGGCAGTGTGGTGCCTATTCCTGGTCTATAGTAGCTATATAATCTTTTATACTTAATATTATTTGTATGAAGTTATACTTCTGCTGCGGTTGTCCAATTGTACTTTTTACATGTGTCATATTTTTTATGCTGATTTAGACCTAACCCAAAAAAATTGGTGTATAACGACAGTAAAGACAAAAGTAAAGTGAATTCAGTTTTAACACAGTCCACTGGCATCCTTGTCGTTAAAATTACAGAGCCGTTTGTACTTCAATATAAAAAGAAAAACAAAAAAAACAAAAGACCATGACATTTTACTGAGTGGGTGTGTGCAAGCATGCATTTACCTACTGCATGTGTACGTTTGTGTGTGCATGGCTGGTGCACTTGCTGTTGACATGTCAAGACTGTGAAAGAGAGAGATGTAGAGAGACAGAGAATGAACAGCCATGTCAATGTGCGTGCATGCTTGAAGTATGTGTGTGTGTGTGTGTGTGTACTTCGCCTCTAAAATGTCACCACGCGGATCGATGAGGTTTAACGAGGCCTGTAGGCCTGATCTGCCCGCTCTCTTTCATGGAATCCCCTAAAATCATTGTCCCTCCCCGATACTTAACGTTCTCTTACCCTATCAGTGTAATGGGGTCTTGGGGGACAACAAGCAGCAGCGATGCACACACTTACACACAAAGGTTAGGGGATAAGGGTTAGGGTATGTAGCTAAGGAGGGAGGTTTAACGATCTAAAACAGGTTCCCTTGCTACCTTGTGTTATGGCCATAACGATATATGTACTTGAATAAATGTACAGTATCATGTACAGATGATATTGCAAATAGTTATATCGTTGATTGTAGGCTGATCATTTGGAGCTTAAACACTGCATATTTAAACGCTGTGTTATTTGAATATAAATTTCATGTATTTGTGTTTTTTACATCATATTAAATTAAATGATTTTTTTTCCCTGTAGTGTGTGGAGTAAATTTCCATGTTTGCCAATGTTATGTTTTTTGTTTTGAACTTGCTAGGGTTACTTGCTTGTGTTTTTTGAGATTAAAAAAAAAAATCCAGATGGAGTTTTTTTTTTTTTACCACTTTTACTTGTGGCTTTCTCATTAGGGATCTAGATCTATGCCCAGAATTATGTAAAGATGTTTTATGACAATATGTATTTTTTTAAGTACTATACAAATGATATTACATTGAATTGAATTTATAATTAATTAATTAAAAGTATATATATATATATATATATATATATATATATATATATATATATATATATATATATAAAACCTTTTGATCTTTTGTTTAAAAAAATTACAAAAATACTCTGCTCTCATGGATATCAAACAATTGCAAACAAAACATAGGTTTATCCCCCCAAAAAATATAGGTGTGCAATTCATATGAGAAAAGTATATTCCCATTGATATTTAAATTTTTTTAGTACATCTGGGTGACTAGAAACCATTCAACCATGACTTCCTGTTTCACAGGGGTATAAATATGAGGTAACACATAGACCAAATTCCCTTAGTCATTCATAACAATGGGTAAGACCAAGGAATATAGAGTTGATGTGCGGCAAAAGGTTGTTGAGCTTCACAAAATGAGAAGTGGCTAAAAGAAAATAGCACAAGCATTGAAAATGCCCATTTCCACCATCAGCCAACTAGAAATGTTATGAATCAACCTGGAATTGGACGTGTATCTATACTGTCTCAACGCACTGTGAAGTGGATGGTTCGAGTGGCCAAAAAATCACCTACATCACCACAAATAGTTTGGAAGGGTTTCAAGTAAAAAGCCTCTACTCTCATCCAAAAACAAACTCAAGCGTCTTCAGTTTGCCAGACACTACTGGAACTTCAGATGGGATCGGGTTCTATGGTCAGATGAAACCAAAATAGAGCTTTTTGGCAATAAACACCAGAGGTGGTTTTGTTGCACACAGAGAGGTAGCCATATGGAAAAGTACCTCATGTCCACCCTGTCCATATAGAAACCCTGTGGGGTGAACTGAAGAGGAGAGTCCACCAGTGTGGACCTTGAAATTTGAAGGATCTTCTAGATTCTGTATGGAGGAATGGTCTCTGATCCCTTGCCATGTATTCTCCAACCTCATCAGGCATTATAGGAGAAGACTCAGAGCTGTTCTATTTTCAAAGGGAGGAAGCACAATGTACTGACTAAAAGGGAGTCAATAATTGTTGGACACCTATATTTAACAGATTTTTTTATATATATAAACCTGTGTTTTGTTAGCAATATATAGATGATAGATAACGCGCTTAGTGAAGATGAATGAATGAATTGATGAATGAATATTTAGAGCCATATACTGTATATCCCACATCTACAGAATATATACAAAGATTCTGACATTAAAATAATTGAATTCAAACATTTACATAGTGATGATTCTTCTATTTAACTGATTATTTAAAAAGATTATCTGCTCAGATGGAAATTTCCTATTTCTACCGGCCTCAGTCAGTTTACTTTAGAAGTTTCCAAATAATTGCCACTGCTGTGATAATATATGGCATTTAATCTTGTCCTATTTGAAAATATGTGAAGTTTGAACTTTATTATAGGTTATATAACCTGACGCACTGCAAATCGTTCAGATCCTTCCACGCCTAGTCAGCGTTCTCTGGAAAGTGATCGATCTTGCAGTGTACAAGCACCAACAAAACTTCACACGCTTTCAGACAAAATAATCAGTTTTTTCTTTATGATTTCAAAGTGCTGAACAGAGCCTCCAGTGAACCAAAGAGAAAAAAAAAAGAAATCCAAACAAATCAAAAAGAGACTTTTTTTTTTATAATCTTGTTTTTTTCTTTGAAAATAAGAAACTAACAAATAAACAAACAAAAATAAACAAATGCACAAACAAACTCGTACCACAAGATTTGAAAAATCTATTGGATAAAAACACTTCAAAATATTAGTTTTGTATTGTGTGTGTATATATATATATATATTTATATATTTATATAATTCTCCATTTGTCGCAAATGGTTGCCTTTGGGCGATGTTAGTGGAAAAGCCCAGTCTGTGAATGTGTCCGAGCCCTTTGAGGAGCTGGCCGTCTTTCGCAAACAAAATAAATACAGGCAAGAAAGGCGAGAAAAAAGAAAACCATGCATATAATCTGTTTTTTTTTTTTGTACAAATAAAAGACAACTTTTTTGCAACAAAGTCCTGCGTATTAATAGATGGTGTTAACAATAGAAACTTATAAAAATGAGCATGAGCACGGAATGTTTCATCCCTCCCACCCTCTTCCCCACTCTATCATTCCCTCTTTCCGTGCCCCATCCCTCTCATTCGTCTCTCCTTTCTTTCTTTTTTAAGTGCTTGTAGCCCAAATCCCTTGCTCTCTTTTTTATTTTTATTTTTTATTTTTTTTTTAGCTCTATACTCCTAACCCTAAAATTGGCTGATTTGCAAAAACCAGAATAAAATAAAAAATAAAACTCTACAGTAATTTCAAGTCTCTAGAACTTGCTCACGAGTTGCAAGAGTTAGTGAGCAGACTGGTGTGTGAGAAATCTGCCTGGTTTGATATCATTACTTCACAGGGTGAGTCATAGTATTAAAATAATTTAGAGTTGAAATAGAAATGGAACACACACACACTCTCCTGCGTTTTCTTTCCTACTCTTCCGTCTAATCTTTGTCGATTTTTTTCTTTTTAAATAGCACTTAGTAAATTGCACTTGTATGCAGTTTTGGGAGTGTGATTCGGTGGTTAGAATTTAATGCACTATGTCTGGATGTCTGTTGATTCGTTTTGCCTCAAGCTTTCCACAGAGACACATATACACTGTCGCACACACTCTGTTTTATGTCCTTTGTGTCTCGTGTGTAACTGTGTGTAAGTGTATATGGAGCATACTGACTGCCTTTTGACTCAATAGAAACCTTCCAACCTTCCATTTCTCAACTTATTTCTCTCTCTATTACACACACACACACACACACACACTGAATCACAGTCCAAAAGCACAGCTCTGCTCCCTCTCTTCACCCCCACACCCAAATACACACACATTCACACACATCATCAGACACAGAGCTGAGGTGGAAAGAGGGTACATCTGGAGACTCCTGAGAGAAAATTTGAGTTCACTGAGTCTCTCTTCAGGCTCTGTCCTCTGTGGTGTGTCCCCAGCCTATGGGCGTGCCCAGGCGAGCTTTGTGGGCGTGTCTGTATTAGTAGGGCAGTGTGTCCAGGAACCTGTCGATGAGTGGCGGAGGTGGGACCAGGTCCTCCAGCTTTAAGTAGAAGATCCTCTGAAGGCCTTGAGTGCGCTGTGACCTAAGCTCTGCCTTCAGGCCAAGAACGGCAGCCACTGGGGGCGGTGCTTTGCCTGCTGCAGCCACACCCGTGGCCCCGCCAGAGCTCAGGTGTTCTCGAAGGCAGCAGACGAGCTTAGACTGCAGCTCCTCCACCTTCTTGGGCTCCTTGAGGCCGGGACATTGTTCTGAGGAGAAAGAGACAGATAAAGAATGAGTGTGTGGTCAAAGTTCATTTTCAACTGAATGCAACTGATCTATGAATCAATCAATCAATCAAACAAACAATCAATCAATCAATCTATCTATCTATCTATCTATCTATCTATCTATCTATCTATCTGTTTGGGTTACTTAAATTTGTACTAAAAGCTGAACCATACAAAAACAATTAAACAGTAGGCTTGTTTCAGTTTCTCCATAAATAGAAGTCAAATGTAAATAATAAAACCACGTATACGGACAGGATGTGAGTCACGATTTCGAATCCTAGACCTGCCAGAGAAACACTGTTTATACAACATACCTAACCCCTCCCGTGTTTATATTCTCTATCAGTCATAAGTTACTTTAGATAAAAGTATCTGCTAAATGAAAAAAGTAGACATATTACTGAGTAACAAGGTTTGCTGTTACAACTCAATGTTGTTGTTGTTTTTTTATATATAACTTTGTGCCCTCTTATGTCACTGAATTGTACATCTAAAACAAAAAAAATGACTGTGATTTTTCCAACTGCTCTGTTTACATCTTTTGTACACTTTTCTGGCCCCAATCTTCAGAATCTTAAAGGTTATCATATATATATATATATATATATATATATATATATATATATATATATATATATATATATATATGCATCAACAGTGCGAGACAATAAGTTATTGTCACGGGATTAAACAAATCTTGTCTTGTTGTGGAGAAAGGTTATTTTGTTTTCGGCACTTAAGGGGTAAGTGGATGAGATAATCTTGCATGTTTACTGTCAGGCTGTGGGAAAAGGTCTGTGGTTGGTCGACTGTCATGTCAGTCAAATAACCGCTTCCTGTAAAAGTAGGCCAAATTTACTGACTAAATGTAGCACATTCTTTAGTGAATGCTAGCTTATCTACATTCACACATCATACACACCTGGCATCATCATCACGAGGCGTCTCTTTTGATAAATATTGTTAATTGAGTTGAAATTAATGTTTATATTGTATTTTAAATTCATTTTTACAATTGTTATTAAATCAAAATTCACACCCTCGATCCATAAGATATATATATATATAGACAGAGAGAGAGAGAGAGAGATTTTCAGCCTAAATAAGGTGTCAAACCTTTTTGCAAGATAAGGACATTGGGAGATAAGGGCACACACATGATTATTTCTCTGAAAGGATTACCATAAACACAGGACACAATTAGGACAATTAGTAAGATTATGTGTTGCTGCTCAAAAGCTAAATTTGATTAGGGCTCAATACTAATGTAGTTACCAAACGTGACACCACCAGCAGCTTCCTAATGTGAGACTGATGCACGACCTTCTACCCCCCCAACACCCCCCCCCAAAACACACACCATATACACACCTCATACTCATAGATTCACTTTTTTTCTGCTAATTTGTGTGATTAAAACAAGGAAAGGTGCAAAAGGGAACACTTGAGCATGTCCTTACAGAGAAACATTTGTGGTGTGTGTGTGTGCGTGTGTGTGTGGTCTGGGTTAGAAAAGGAACAAATGTCACACTTGTCCTAGTTGCTGTCTCACTGAGTTAGTGTGAAGCTTCTGCTTTATCACTTTAGTGCTGGTGTGTCAATAACAAGCCTCGAGCCTGCCTACTTCACACACTTCTCACTCCACGCTGGATGTTTCATCAATCCAAATGAATTGCAGATTACGAACTGATTATATTCGTTACAAAGACCCCTATATACATACATGTTACATGTAGTTTGAATGAAATGTGCATGCGAGGATTGGCATTTGAGTGTCAGTGTTGCCATAGCAGCACGCAAGACAAGGAGTTATGTCACTTTAGGTTGCTGAGGTGAGTTTTTCATATTAGCTGGGTGTTTAATCACCTTCGAAACATTAGTTCGTTGTCCTTCTCAGAACTTTAAAAATGTCAAATTGAAAATTATATATATATATATATATATATATATATATTGCTCTCACTTTGTGCCAGGAGCCAAAAAAATGGTCAAAGTATATGCAAATATTCTGATTGTGGCAGTAATCTGAATTAAACATTAACACGGTTATTATTCTTAAAAATGTAACACATTATTAAATGCTTAGTCAAGTAGAAATTTCATTTGACCTGGCCTTAATCCGTTTACTCTATTTGGATTTAGATTATCGGATTTTTTTTTTTTATTCCAATTGAGCTATCAAGTAGTTTCTTAAGGGTTTATTAGACTGCGTGTAAACATAGATACTGTGTGTGTGTGTGTGTGTGTGTGTGTGTGAGTGTTGCTTTCATTTATTCTCATGCTGTGGGTGTTCAGCAGCTGCATTGTCCCTCGTTCTACTTTCGCTCCCTCTTTCTCTCGCTCTCTAGGGGCTGATCGATGGCACTCTTTCGCCGCAGACACTTTTAGAGGGTCGATAGTTTGAGTAGCAGAGTGGAGGGAGAGAGAGAGAGAGAGAGAGAGAGAGAGAGAGAGGAAAAAGAGGGGAGCAGGGCTCCACTGAGTAGTGCTCGATTCCTCCCACTACAGAGCTAAGTGCTGCTCCATGGAGGCCAACACATACCCACCCACACACACACACACACACACACACACACATTCTGCTGAAGGCTGATGGTTCTGGGTGAACGAACACATGGAAAGAAGGTCTGTCCCTTAAGTGCCTCAACTTTCTAGCATTTTATTGAAACAGATAATCAGAAAATCATTTCTCCTGTCATTAATATTAAAAAAGCTGATTATAGTGTAATTATGTCCTTTTGTGTGTGTTACCATGTCAAAAATGATGTTTCACCATTTGCATACTCTGCTGAATACCCACAATCAAGCTACACTAAAAAAAATGAAATGAAATAAAAAACAAAATGTAAATAAACAAAGCGAATAAATAAATACATCAATAAATAATCCAAAACTCCAACATATAAACCAGTCGATTCAGCATTGAACCAGCTTACAAACGTAACAGCCTAATTATTGTGACACAACTAAATTAAATATTAAATCAATCCCGCGAGACGGTTAACCCGCTATAACGTATAACCATATATACTGCAAACTTCTACAACGACTCCTACTGAGTACATGATCATACCTAACACACATAAAATGACTGTGTGTGCAACTCACACGCATGAATTTATACTACAGATAAAACACATCTTTTCAATGTGGGACAGAAAAAGTGTAGGATGTGTATCATTTTTTAAACCGGAGGACAACATCGCATTTCAGATGAAGCCCTGGGTCGCCCTACTGTGTAGAATCATGCATGTGCATAATACCTGAAACACCTGCTGGTTCTCACAACACACACACTCACACACACACACACACTTTGCCACCCAATAATCAATAATCCCCAGCTGTCCTTATAGAAAACACACAAACCCCTTTTTCATTCTCTATCTCTATCTCTCTCCCGCTCACTCTCTTTTGCTGTGATTAAAAGGGGATTAGTCTTCCCGTGTAGGTAAACCCAGTCTCGGACATCACCTGTCCCCACACCTGAGATAATCAGCACCGGCCACACAAAGAGGTGTGAATGTGAGGGTGGGAGAGCGAGGGATCTGGGGGGGGAGGAATATGAGAATGTCCCAGAGGTTAGTTATCCTCACAGTGTGTATTAAGCTTGTGGTGTGTGTCGGCCTTGTGGTGTGTGTTACCTGTGAGCAGCACCAGAGCTGACAGGCACGAGAATGCGGGTAAGTCCAGGCTGAGACTCTGAAGATGAGAGCTGAAATCTCTGATTGAGTCGAGCCATTCTCCGAAACCTCGCAGACACTGCAGCCTGTGGAGCACCAGGCCCGTGCAGAATACAAACTTCTCCTCCGCCAACAACGACCTGCAGGAGAGAGAGAGAGAGAGAGAGAGAGAGAGGGAGGGAGGGAGGAATAGGAGTTAGCGCAATCATGAAGTGTTATTTATTCAGCCTCGCAGACATTGCAGCCTGTCCAGAGAACCAACTTTTCTGTACAGAAATGTAGAGATAAAGAGACACAGAGACGCTGAGGGACAAAAACAGGCAGAGGAATAAAAAAGAAAAGAAAAAGAAAGTGAGCAAAAGAAGAAGCATATCCAAAAACGATAAGCATTTGTGTGTTAGAGAGAGAGCGATGGGGAAAGTAACTAGAGAGTTAAAGGTCCTGACACAAACAAACAAACAAACAAACAAACAAGTTCTACTGAGAAACTAGAGCCAATAAAATCTGATATTAAAAGGATACATCGATTACAACTAATGTTCTGAAATGAACTGAAATGAAGTCCACACCACAGAGGTGGCAGAAGTCTATATTCATAATCCATCCGATCTATCCAATCCATTTTCTGTACCGCTTATCCAAAACAGGGGTCACGGAGCCTGAAGCCTATCCTAGGAAGCGCGGGACACCCTGGACAGGGTGCCAACCCATCACAGGACACAACCACACACACACTCACACACTACGGACAACTGGAAATGCCAATCAGCCTACAACGCATGTCTTTGGACTGGGGAAGGAAAAGGGAGTACCCGGAGGAAACCCTCGAAGCACGGTGAGAATGTGCAACCTCGGCGCACACAGGGACAAGGTGGGATTTGAACCAGGAGGTGCGAGGCAAACGTGCACTCTTGCTTCAATGGATAATCTCACCTTGATACTGTAGATTTGTACATAAGAACTGCTGCTGTAATTGTAAACACTGACTCTTTTACACAACCTATAGCTCTATACACAACATACAGTATATAAGCTGTTTTGTGACAATGTCAATGTTGTTCTCTTTGACTGTAATCACTGATATGGAGCGTTCTGTTGCATAACATGTATTAAACATCTATGGAAGGAGTCTCCAGTGTCAGGGCTTCGTAACTGTAAGCACCGTAAGTTTTCCACCATTTGAGAGTCTTACGCTTTCCAGCTGCTCTGCAACATGACGACCTGTGCTTTATTGTTGGTATTGTAAAATATACATGAATATATCACTACCTAGAGTGGTGCAGTATTTTGAGTGTTTAGGGTGGTGGTATGTGGTTCGGGATGTAGGCAAACAAACTACAAGCTACAATTTTCATGCCACTGTGAATCTATTTAAATTCTCTGTGTTTGTATATATATGTGTGTGTGTGTGTGTGTGTGTGTGTGTCCTCATGAGGTTATTGTTTGCTTGCTTTGGTTGCTTCCGTTTCTCTTGTCCTGCAACAATTCACTAAACCGCAAGCCGATTACAAAAAAAAACGTTTTCTGATGCTCTGTAGAAAGAGAGAGGGAGAGACAGAGAGACACAGAGAGAGAGACAGAGAGACACAGAGAGAGACAGAAATAGAGAGAGACAGAGAGAGACAGAGAAACACAGAGAGAGAGACAGAGAGACACAGAGAGAGAGACAGAAATAGAGAGAGACAGAGAGAGAGAGAGAGACAGAGAGACACACAGAGACAGACGGAGAGAGAGAGAGAGAGACAGAGAGAGAGTCAGAGAGACAGATGGAGAGAGAGAGAGACAAAGAAAGAGTCAGAGAGACAGACGGAAAGAGAGAGAGAGAGACAGAGAGAGAGAGAGACAGAGATAGACAGAGAGACAGACGGGGAGAGAGAGAGAGACAGAGAGAGAGAGAGAGACAGAGAGAGAGACAGAGAGACAGACGGAGAGAGAGAGAGAGAGAGGTTAGAGACTGATCACGAACTGTTGTTATTTATTCCACCTTCAAGGTGATGTTTGATGGCTGAACTTCTGTCGACGCCACTTTCATCTTTTAATTAATCACCACCTTTTTCTCTCAAAGGAAAAAAAAGAGATATCGTTTTCCGTTATTCTGCGTCTGCCTGACTGATTACACACCAGCACCTACATGCACAAGCGTCCACACCCGCTCTGTCTCATCTCTTCTGAGCAGCCCTGACCGGAGCAGGTTTAAGCCTTTAACGCACGAGAACAGTTACCATGGGCACAAATGAAAGCCAGCGTAGGGAAGAGTACATCAAAGATCGGAACGGGACTTAATTACGTTCGAGCTCTCGCAATTAAAGCTTTTAAAACATTCCTGAGATTTCTTTCTCGTTCCTCCAACCCCCTCATCTCTCTCCCTCACTCTTTCGGATGTGGGATAGGACTCACGGAGCGAGTTTGTTATGTTTTTGCTCAGTGTGGTTTCATCTAAAATGAAGAACCAGAGTTAAACCGTATGACCCGTACCATCTCGCTCGTATTCCTCTCCTCTCCTCTCTTCTCCACTCCTCTTCTCACCGCTCTACTTCACTACCTCTTCACTAACAGCCCTGCAATTTAGGAAGGAAAAACCTCTCGTTTTTCCTGTGGAGTGCTGGCTTCTGCTTGTGAACTGTTCTTCATTAGCACACAATTATGGAATGCAAATGCATTTAGACGCAGCAGGAGAGAAGAGGAGAACCGGAGAAGGGGTGCGAGTTGCAAAAAAGACATGTTAAAAGAAAACTAGCATTTTTCAACCTAATCTTTCTGTATAGGCCGTTATAGTATATGGACAATTACCACAAATAACTATTTCTTTTGTCCTGAGAAAGAACAAAAACCCGATGACACAAAACTCCCTTATAATAGTCTAAGTCTAAGTGCAAATGTATGGGGACGATAAACATTTAATCGCAACATATTTTTGTCATCTTCAAACTTTCTTCATTGAATTAAGCTCTAATGTTTTTCATGTTTTTTGTTGTTGTTGTTGTTGTTTTTGGAATTTTTGTAAGTTCTGTAAGTTCTGACCCTGTTTTATACCCCAGCACCTTTGAATTCTCAAATGGGATGGGTCAGAAGGTGTTGATTCATTTTCTATCACAGCAGCACTGACAATAGGGTACTGACTATAATTCAAATGACTCAAATATTAATATGTTCTAATATGTTATCATAGCTATAGTAAGAACTCATTCACAGGGATTTCTATGCTGGATATGTTACAAAATATAAGACTTGTTTTTACAACGAAAATGTATAATTAACCACCGAGATGAGTGAATTTCTGTAAGGAGATTTATTCATTTATTGAACATTTATGGAAGGAGTCTCCAGTTTTAGCGCTTTATAAGAGTAGGATTTACACCATGGGAAAATCTTCAGGACAGTAAATAACTGTTTTATAACTGCTATTAATAATTGTTTTTGTTTTATTCATTTCAAGAGAGAGGGAAAAAAAGAGAGGCTTGTGAAGGAATGACTGTTTATAGCTGCTATAACGTGACTGATAACAGGACATGGCTTAATCAGAAAGGTTTTTTTAAAATACTTTCTTTCTTTTTTTTAAAATGGAAAATTTTTATATGAACCCTACCTCTACAGTATACTTTCGAAAACACTGGAAATAACGAGAGGTAGAAATACCAGAGCTGTGCACATGATGTGTGAATTCTGGCTCTGAGAGTTCCTCAACTTCATCTACATCACTGGAGTTCACACGGTTATTATTTTTGTTTGCACCTACCCGTGAATTGAACTGGTTCTATTTCCCAGAATACATGCAGGGAGTCCCAAAAGTCTCCATACATAGGCGAAATGAACACTGTTTAGCAAAATGTCTTCCAAAATGTTCATAGTTTCTATTATATATTCTTTTTCAGATAGACTTTAAGTTTTAAGAACGTTTTGAAATCATTCTCGTGGCTGGATCAGGAAGCTCTCACCTGGTTACGATGGACTTTAACAGAAGACATGGACAGCACGTCACACACGGCACTGCTGCCAAAACTTATTAACAAATTCAAAAAGAATGGAAGTGATGCTGACCGAACGAGAAGTGGATGTCTACGAACATCTGATGAAGGCACAGCCGATGTGGTGCTGGCGAACATAGTCCCTTATGTATGGAGACTTTTGCGACACCGTGTATAACCAAACTTGTAGCCTAATGTAAACCACCGTGACCCTGACCAGGCAGCTACTAAGGATAAGGGAATGAACACAATGTACAGTGTAAATGCATCGCGCAGCACAATACGTTAATAAACATGGTATTTGTCCTGGAAGCTTCATATCGCCTCGCTCTCTTGAGGCCACGTGAAAGTGATAATCTCTCACTCGTGTTACTTTTTTAGCTGTATTGCGCCAGATCTCAGTTCTGTCGTGCACCTCTAGTCTGAAACCAGATACTTGAACCTATCTGGCAAGCTTTCTAAAAACAAAACAAATAACCAAAAACAATAATAGTACAAACAGTAGTGCACCTCCTTCTCATACCTGTATTTGTATCTGTGTCGAACACATTATCTGTTCAATCGGAATAATGCATTCATATTCGCTTACATCCCTACTCTACATATATCTATTACTGCAGTGACGACCACACACACACTTCATAGCTCTATTGAAAGGGAACAGCAGGTTATTGAAACCGCATTCTTTACATTTACGTCATGTGCAACAGTTACAAGGGTGTGTGAGACACTGTGGATGAGGTTGACTGTGTGCTAGAAACACAATGTGTGTGTAAGAGGCTTTGACATGAGTGTAAAGGTGCACATTTGCACCCGTGTACAGTTCGTGCATGCTGTGTGAGTTTGGTTATGCGAGCGCACGTGTGACGTAGGCCCGGGTGAATCAGAACCCCCTACTGAGGCTGTGACGACACCACCCACTGGCCTCCCTCCCTGCACCTGCTCACTCACACACACAGGGTGAGAGACATACAGAATGACAGAGACAGAGAGAGAGATGAGGTTTGCCTGCATTGCTAGCTAAATGCGGAGCAGAAAAAAAAACATTCCACTTCCTGTTAAAGAAATCAGAACACCACTGAGTCACGGCAAGCAAACAAATTCAAAATCGCACTTTGTTTTTTTTTCCAAGTTTAGTGTTGAAAAACCTACACCAGTAAACTAAATCGATTACAAGAAGGACCGGAACGCACAACAGCAACGTGACGTATATGTGAGTGTGTCATGGGAGGGTTGCTACGTATATGTGAGAGTTAAGGAGGGTTGCTAGCCCATAAATTTAAACAAAGTACATGCCGAAGGTAGTTAGCCCAGTGACCGTAGCAACCTCCAAACCCCCAAGAAACCAGACCAAGAGCATGGAGGTTCAAGTAAATTCCCAGTACAATCTAAAATCACTGTTTTCAGTATATTATGACGATTATATATTGAAGCAGCGCAGCAGTATTAAATGGTCCGTTTTTAGGATGTTCACCAACTAGATCATTTTTACCTTGAAAAATATGAGATGCCACACCAAGAAATAATATTATACTGTATGCATACATGTATACAATAATATAGCAATTTCAGATGTGAATCATCTCATTGAACCATGAAAGCCACATTTATTAAAACAGGAATGTAGTAAAGTCAGAAGGATACAGCAGTCCTAACTAATCCTGTCACACAATCTCTCCAGGTCATGACTAATATACTTCCATCCATCCATCCATTTTCCAGACAATTTGGAAATGCCCATCAGCCTACAATGAATGTCTTTGGACTGGGGAAGGAAACCATGAGTACCCTGAGGAACCCCTCGAAGCACCAGGAGAACATGCACTAGGATTCAAACCCCCAACCCCGGAGGTGCGAGGCAAACATGCTAACCACTACACTCTTCAACTAATATACTTTTATAATATAATTTAATATAATAAGCTGACAATAGGTCATGGTTGTAATTAGTCTGAATACCACGTTTGAATAAAAACATGCGTGCGACCCTTACCTGTTGGCCAGGCGGAGTACGAAGAGCTCGAGGAAGGCGGAGTCTATGAGCAGACTCTGGTCATCGTGGTGCAGCTCAGTGAATCCGGGGAGCCGTTCGGCCCAGCGACGCGTCACCTCCATGGAGCCGGTGAGGACGCGGTAGAAGAGCTGAATCTGCTGAGCCTCGGCTAAAGTTCCCGTCTCTACTGCGCTGAACTGGAACGACAGACAAAGAGCATGTGTTAAGTTAGTCAGTCAGACTATTTTAGCATTTTGTCTCTCGTTTCTGCCGTTTACATTTCAAGTTCATATTTCAGTCTTCACTAATTTTTACCGACTTCATAAGCTATGACTTGACAATACAGAAGTATCTTTATTTGTCACGCCACAGAAACTAAACTGAATTAGAGATGTGGGCGAGACAGAGAATGAGGGAAACAGAGAGAAATAGAGAAGGAATAGTGAAAGTAGTGAAAGATAGAAAAGAAACAGAATGACAGAGAAATGGAACGAAACAGAGAAGGGGTCAGAAACCATGAGAGATATAAAAGATAGAGACTGGGAGAGGTACAAAGAGACAGAGACAAGAAGAAAGAACTCTAGACTAGATTAAAAAGGATCAGGGTTCTAGCTTTCTAAAGATGTTGGGAACAATTTTTAAATATGAGTTCAACGTGAAGAAGGACAGCAAGGGTGTATACACCGATACACACGGCCATGTGCAGCTACCTGGCTGTAGTCGAGCTCTCGGGGGATGGACTGGGAGTAGGCGCGGACGAGGGCGTTGAGCAGGCTGAGAGGGGGTGAAGGGGGAGATGGCTCAGGCTGCAACGGACTCTTCGGCTTAGATGGCAAACGACCTCTCCGCCCCTTCAGGTTATCTGTGCGCACCACTGTGAAATACACACACATACTCACATGAAAAAACTTTACACTCTGAGATGTAGGACTAAACACATTCATCTATCCCAGGGTGGTCTGGGCCATACTGCTACAATATAACGTGTTCAAAAATATTTGTACTGTATAGTGGGATATGATCACTGCAAGTCAGTAAAAGATGGAAAGAAAGTGAAATTTTGATTTGGAAGAAATCAGCTGTTCAAAACTAGCTGTTTTGAAACAAAATCCAAACAAATACTGCCTGTCTAAAATCCTGTTTTTTCTCTTATTTGGTTTTCTCTTTCATAGAACCAGAGCTTTTCACTCTGAGCACGTAGTTTATCTGCAATAATGTGAGGAGAATTTATTATTTTTTTAAAAGTGCTTTACACAAAAGATGTCCTCTTGACACATGGTAATTAAATGGAAATTTGTTATCTACTTTATCTACAGGGTGTCCCAAAAGTCTCCATACATAAGGGACGATGTTTGCCAGCACCGCGTCAGCCGTGTCTTCGTCAGCGGATGTTCGTGGACGTCCACTTCTCGGTCGGTCCGCGACACTTCCAGTCTTTTTGAATTTGTTTGGCAGCAGTGTCGTGTGTAATGTGATCAGCATGAATGATGAATGATTTCAATATGTTCTTATGTCAAAGCCATTCTTAAAGGCTATCTGAAAAAGAATATATAATCTAAACTAAGTATGAAAAATTGGGGAAGACATTTTGCTAATGTCATTAAATGTTAAATTCCTCTATATATGGAGACTTTTGGGACACCCTGTATAATAGTTTAATCAACTTTTGAGCGTTAAGACTGTGTCTTTCAGCAGCACCACAACTATATCGTTTTAAGGCAAATACACAATACATGTCATTTAGCTCAAATGTAATAACGTATAAACAGCGTTTAAAAATAAATGTCTAATTTATAAGTGTATACTATTCGGTGTCCAATTTTAATGGTAAAAGTTGAGCGTTGCTATGGTTTTATTCATTACTACCACCATTACCATGCCTCCTCTTGTTTGCTTTTTACTCTCGTTTTGCCTGAGGTGCTTCTGAAAACTTGTTTGGTCTCTGCGGATAAACCCGGACACCCCGTCTACCATCTAAATCTCCATCTAAAAAGTGACCAGTAGATGGCACTTGAGAGGCACGTCGTGTTTCTGAAGAGGTAAATGGACTGTTTATCTGTGTACTCATCATAATATCAAACACTCAATTACACCAATCAGCAGAGTCATGAACATATGTGTGCTTTCTTCAGACTAATACTGAGACTAATGCTGGAACAGCAGAAGCGGATATACGTTCTCATAAGCCCCCGTATAAACACAAGCTACACACGTCCTATACATGCCTGCACCGTACACCGTGTCATTACAGCAGCGGATCAAACCTGATTGCCGAGGCGAAGTGTGTGATGGAAATCCTGTCACTGATAAACATTCCTATTATCTTTTAATTCATTCATGTGCCGGCCGGACGAGCTGAGCACTAACACTTTATTAGGGTGCATATCCTCGACGTCTGAGGATAAGTGTTACGCCCGTGAGTGTGTGTATGTGGTGTTTTAAGTGATTTAAGTGCAGATTATCCTCCTGTCTCTAACCACAGGTCGAGGAGGGGTCATATGCACTGGGCTCATGGCCATAATTGCCGTGATAAATAGTCAAGTTGAGTGGACAACTATCATCAGGATTTACGTGTGCAGGGATTCAATTGTAGAGCCGCAGCACCTTTGGTTTATGTGAACTCTGGCACTCTAAATTTGATGGAAATGTAAATTCTTCCTAATACAATCTTTGTGAAATCCATTTAACTATTCTTTGTCAGACTGTCCCTAGACAGCTAGGTGTTAACTAAACTAACACCCCCAAACCAGTCTTTCTACCATTTCTATGATCTTTTTTAAAAAAGTGCCGCATGTCCTTTCAAGGTCTGTATTTACATTTATGCCATTTGGCAGATCCAGAGCAACTTACATTTATCTCATTTACACAACTGAGAGTTAAGGGCCTTGCTCCAGGGCCCAGCAGTGACAGCTTGGTAGTTCTGATATTTTAACTCTCAACCTTCCAATCAGAAATCCAATGTTTTCACCACTGAGCTACCACCACCGTGTTGCTACTGGATGATTTAAATGTGCTTTAAATCATTTCAATCATTAAAGCAACTTAAGATCAACCCAATTGTACTTAGTTCATGCCTTAAACCCTTTGAATAGTACTGGGTTATATGTCTTTATGCATTTGATTCAGTAGCTAATTTATATGAATCAGTTATTCAGTCACTACAATGAGACTAATAGAAAAGCTATGCACTGATATGCAGACCTGTTGATTGGTAATTGGAGTTTGAATAAAATTAAGCCATTGGGACACAAACAAAATATCCAGAAAACTCGTCTTGATCAAATTCCTGGATATCAGCATTGAGAACTCTACTGAATCATACTATTTTTTAAACAAATTTTTACGAATATATTACGTTTGTCCGTCCCACCACCTAAATTTCAGTTTAACCTTGTGTGTGTGTGTGTGTGTGTGTGTGTATTTTGAACCAAATGGTCACAATGTGAATGATAGGAATATCCAAAGAAACATTGCTCTTTTACAAAAACTGCAGCTTTAAAAACAAAACAAAGCAAAAAACAAACAAACAAACAAAAAACCCTAGAAAAACCCAACAGTTCCCTTTTGGTTAGTGAAGTTACAGTCAGGATTATATTGAGGTGTAGGCATAGTGTTAATCGGCTGCATTAATAATGACATCACGATAAGGTACTCAAAATGACAGTAATACAAATGTGTGTTTTTATTCTTCACTGCAATAGTAGCTATATTAAGAGCTTGTTAAAGGTTTATTAGATACTCCAGCTACTCTGTGTGTATGTGTGTGTGTGTGTGTGTCTGTGTGTGTGTGTGCATTTGAGAGCTCTTACCTTCCTTCACCATGCCCACACTGAGACATTTCTGGAAGCGGCAGTACTGACAGCGGTTTCTTCTCCTTTTGTCCACTGGGCAGTTTTTACTGGCCAAACAAACATACTTTGCATTCTTCTGCACGGTTCTCTGTGAGCACACACACACACACACACACACACAGACAGACAGAAGATAATCAGCAGCAATAAACACATTATTAAATTTCACCCCCACACCCTCACCCCTCCCTCTGTCAAGGATTAAATAGGAAGTTTAGCTTCCGGGTCAGATTTTAATTACCGCCTAATACAACCTATAGCTCCAGCGGGATAATTTGATCAAATTAATTTCCCGCCATGCCGAGCCCGCAGGAGAGACGCCGTGATTAGCGCGAGCCACTGACAATGAGGTGCGATGATCAGGCCGCTCTCGCGCGCAAACACTCCTCTGTGAGCTCGCGGGTCAGCTTGTGGCTGTGCTAGGTAGTGGGCTGTGTTAGGTAGTGGGCTGTGTGCAGGGAGAAGATTAAGATGATTCTAAGGGCCCTGGTCAGACAGGGGGCACAGCAGAACCCCATACTTTCCTGTATGATTTTGGTATTACATGGCCTCTTTGCACAATAATCTATTAAGATAGAAGCACGCTATAACCTAATGAACGCCCTCAGTCTGCGTCAAGTGCATGTGTGTGTCCCCTTAAGACATTTGCAGATTATTCAGGACCGCGGCTCTTCACTGTTGTGAGTCCTTACATGCATCAGGTAGATGGCGAGAGATGGTGCAGACAAAATGGGGATACCAAAAGAGGAAAGAAAAACATGAAAGAGGAGAGAGCAAGACAGGGAAGAGAGCTAGTCACCCAGTTTTTCAAAATTAAGGTGATTTATGTCCCCTGTTGTGTGCTATGATTCTGAAGCTACCCCGTATGAGGCTGTTATAATTAACACCAAACAGAAATTCTATCAGTTACTCACCCAGATGTTTATCCTTGGAAGTTGGAACACAATATTTCCAAGAATGTATGTTTTCCCATGCATTCGAGCAATAGTAATGGAGCATTTAGCTTTAAAAAGGATGGAAAAGCACCAAGTGACAATAAAACTAGTCCAGTGTTGTATATATTCAAGCTTTCTGATGCCTTGCAACAGCTTTCTGCGAGGAATTGATCAAAATTTAATGTAATCATATGAATCTGCTTGAATTGTCCCGAGTGAGTTTATGAGAAAATTGTTGTAGTGATGTCCGATTCGTGAGTGAATCGTTTGTTTGAGTCAGTTCATGTCAATGAATTGGAGAATCCCGTTGATAAACCCAGTCTGAATGATTCATTCACGAATAGAACCGATTTGATTCTGGAGTTCAACTCACTGATTCAATGATTCTGTCACTGTTTTAGCTATTTTCCACATTTCTTTCTGGAGCTGCTCGTGTGTGAAACTTATTATTCACTCAATGAATAATAATAATAATAATAATAATAATAATAATAATAATAATAATACAAAATTCATTGTTCTTGGTACTTGGGGAATAAGAAAGTAGGCTACAAGTCGACAGCTTATAAAGACATCCAGACAGAGTTTCTATAGTGTCTGTGTATGAGAGAGAGAGAGAGAGAGAGAGAGAGAGGAAGTACAATGCTGTAAATTACTTGTAGGCTACTGTATATATGCCTATAGTTATTTGTATATAGTTATAAATGCATAATTTCAGTTAATTTAATAAACTGTTCAAATTCAGTTCTTTATAGTCTCTTATTGAATATGCAATAACTGTTATGCTTATTGATAATGATTTTATTATTGCCACGTGTAAAAACAAAGATAACTAGGGGGTGGGGTTAGGGGCCCGGAGAACAAATTAGCCAGGGGGCCCAGAAACCCTGGGTGTGTGTGTGTGTGTGTGTGTGTGATGAGAGAGAGACAGAGAAACGGAGAGAGAGGGGGGCCCGCTGGGCTGGTTTTCTACTCCGCGGAGATTATTACCGACCTTATTAAAATGATATTAGAGCTGTCTGCGCTCGCCGAGAGAGAAGGAGATGCGCGAGTGCAGAGAAAGAGAGCGAAAGAGGTGTGCACGCGCAAAAATAGAGAGAGCGAGAGAAAGAAATGCATGTGCAAAAAGAGCGAGAAGGAAACGCACAAAATAGAGAGAGATCCGCACGTGCAGAGAGAGCGAGAAAAATATGCACGATAGAGCGAGAGAGACAAAGATGTGCACCCGCAAAAGAGAGAAGGAGATGCGCGAGTGCAGAGAGAGAGAGAGAGAGAGCGAAAGAGGTGAGCACGCGCAAAAATAGAGAAAGCAAGAGAAAGAAATGCATGTGCAAAAAGAGCGAGAAGGAAACGCACAAAATAGAGAGAGATCCGCACGTGCAGAGAGAGCGAGAAAAATATGCACGAAAGAGCGAGAGAGAGAGAGAGATGGACACGCGCAAAAAGAGAGAGATGCGCGCGCAGAGAGAGAGATAGAGAGAGAGAGATATGTGCACCCGCAAAAAGACAGAAAGAGCGAGAGAGATGTGCACGCGCAAAAAGAGAGAGATGCGCGCGCAGAGAGAGAGATGGAGAGAGAGAGATGTGCACGCGCAAAAAGACAGAAAGAGCGAGAGTGATGTGCTCGCAAAGAGAGAGAGATATGCGCGCGACAACCAAGATGGTTCGGAATGCAAACGACGCGCGCGTTATATGACAGATGCGTGCGACCGGCGAGTTCCGCCGCCGTCAGGAGCGCGCACAAAACTAACATAAAACCAGAAATTTCACGAGCGACATCTGTGGCTCGTTTAATCGCGTCGTAATGCCGGCAAAACAAAAAAACACACACAGCCGTTTCATTACAGATTTAGACAGGCTACCATAGCAAGGTTAACAGACCGAATGGAAAAAAAAAAGAAAAAGAAAACAGCGCTAATTTAACGAAACCGCAAGATGTCTGTCAGGGAGTCAAGGTTTTCATTAGCTCTCTTTAATCAGACTTTCCTTTTTAACCTATTTACAGACTTTCTGCTTTTTTTTTGCGCGCGCGTGCGCGTCTTTCTTCTCCCATCTAGTGCGTGCGTTACTTTAGGAATTTTGTGCAGAAGAACAGTGGGGGGAAAAATGTTCACGTAAAAGCTCGCAAGGAATCTCAGAATGCAGTGCAACAGGTTGGTGACTAAATAATGTACACGCTCAGAAAAACTGTATCTTTCCTGGTCCTTGTCTTTCGCACCTTTCACCAGGAAATATGGATATATTGTACTGTACCTGACGTGCATGAAAGTTTCAAAGGTAGGCCACCCCAGGTACAGTTAAGTACCTTAAGTACTTTTTTCTCCTGAGAGTGTACTAACCTATCATACAGCACAGACGTCTCATAATGCAATTAGGTTTTTTTTTCTCTTGACCATTTTACACACTGGGGAAAGGCTGTGTCCCAAACTGCACAGTGGTGGATCCAGACTGGATGTAAAGGCAGCAGGTTGGGACCAGATGGTTCCTGAGAGGAAGCATTTAGTCCACACGTTTGCTTCATTAAACGAGATAAAAATAACAAGAGAACAGATGACTAGTCAGTTGTCTGGTATAGGAACAGCCTAGTAATGCACACACTGCAGTTTATTCAGTTGTGAAAAATTAATAGCTTCATAATTGCAAATTATTCCGAACCGTATTGCAAGTAGTAAGCTGAGGCTTTAGTGTTTTTTTGTTTTGTTTTGTTTCGTTTTGTTTTAAACACACCTCTATGTTTTATTTTATTGCTGCACCAATTGTTGTGGCTTTCAGGTTTCTGTAGGTTACTCTTTTTGCACTTGTGGTCCACCAAGCGCCACCACCTAAAAGCATCCGGGTAAACGGTGCATCAGAGTTTTCATGGACGACCTGGCAGCCCCACTATAGACTGTTTTCTTTTTCTTCTGGGCTCCTGACCTCACCAGAGCACTAGCTTTCCTCGACCCGTCCACAGAAACCCAACTGAAACCTCATTCTACTCTAGTGAATAGTCTCCTATGGTTGTATACTACTGTATGTACTGTGAAACCAGAACCTTGTCCAACAGGTGAAAAGCCGCCCCCCCTCCCCACTTTGCACACACACACACACACAAAAAAAAACTGAAAGGATTTGTGCATTGTACCATCTCTCCCATTTTTCTTAAATTAATAGGACGCAACACAGGACAGAAGTGAGACAGGACTGTCGGTTGGTGTAATCTTGTCTGAAGCCTCGCCTGGAGCGCAAAACCCACCCCCATTAACACACACACACACATTCATAATGGATATCTCTCATGGAGGCCCACTAGTTAATCTGACTGGTTTGCAGAATTACTGTACATTCAAGCTCTTTTAATTTGCTGTTTATTCTTCAGTTAACTCTTAAAGTGTGAAAATCAGTGTTTTTTTATTTCAGATTTTCATTACAGCATTTATAAGACACACCCATCGCAAGCTCCGTTCCATCCAAGAAACTGTGGATGGTTTCACTCTTTATCTCCAATAACACAACATTAGCTGAATCCTATGCTGCACTGTTGCATGTAGCTACTGGAGAATAAGAGATGTTTTAAATCTATAAAGCTACATATCTGTCTACAAGAACAAAAGTATTCATGGTTAAAATTAAACAGTGTTGCATTTCATTGTGGACTGTGGAATCAGCTGACTAGGGTCCATGCTGTTTTATATACATCTTATATATTCATGTATAAAAAAGAAATCCCAAATCTGCATTCGTCCAGCGCCCAGCAGGGTCCAGGGGACTGGTACGGACAAGCATATGTGGATTTGTGACATGTAACGTGTGCTAATGGCCTCGTCGCACATCCGCACTCCTTAGGGACCCTCCTCTCTTCCTCCTCCCCTAATCAGACATTATTTCCCCCTCCTTTACTCTCTCACTCCGCTCTGAGCAAGTAATTAGAAGTGTGTATTTATTCAAGAGCAAGAGGTGGAACTGGGTCATCATTAATTGGTTAAGTGTGTGTGTGTGTGTGTGTGTGTGTGTGTGTGTGTGTGTGTGTGTGTGTGGATGTGTTGCCGACCAGTGCTACAATATGTGACTATGTTTTTCCACTCGTTATCATGTCTTTATGTCTCGTGCATCCAGCCTATGTATCCACATGTCTTTAATTTTAACCTCTCACCTTGAACTCTGCTCATCACACACAAGATAACACTGCCCGGGCACACACTCGGGCACGCGTGTAATTGAGTTACGCAGAGTCGCAGGCCATCCGTGGCACAACCGAGTTGAGTTCTTCCAATGCTGTGGGTTACGGTGTAATTTTTTTTCTGAATGAACTCCATTATATACGTATATTGTGGATAATACTCTCACGCATAGCACGGTATGACTCACTCAGAAAACTGTGAAAAAGTTGACTGAGTGAAACAGAGAGCCAAGTTTTCCTAATATTCAGTGCCATTACTCAATAGAAAATGGCATGTATTTATATGGAAATCAGAGCATTTAGGAGAATAAGCTGCGCATGTGGACGGGTAGGAAATGGTCAGAAAACAACAATGAATCGATAATTAATGCTGGAATAATTTGATGGCAAATATGTATGGTCATCCATTAGGCACAATGTTTTGTATTTATTTAAAATAAATGGGTGTGTATATATGTAAATTTTCACACACACAAATAAAAACGTCACTAAATTTTCCCTCTTTTTTAATAAATAGGAAATAATGGACAGCATTAAAATCCCCTCACTAATGTTTGCATTATGTGCTACAGCATTGGGGAATATAATTGAATAGTTGCTTTGTGCGTGTGCTAATTGTCTGAGTGAGAGAGAGTGTGTGTGTGTGTGTGTGTGTGTGTGTGTGTGTGTGTGTGTGTGTTTGTGTGTGTGTGTGTGAGTGTGTGTGTGTGATGGCCACGAAGGCCTGAGGTTCACAAACCCCTGCTTTTATTAATTAGTAAATAAAAATAAATTGTGAAACTAATTGAACAAGGATAGATTATTTCAGCACCAGACCACAGGCTATATTCAATTATCTCCAGCCCACCATCCCCTCTCTCTCTCTCTCTCTCTCTCTCTCTCTCTCACTCTCTCTCTATGTTTTATTCTCCACTAGACTCTCTGCTTGAACTCTTCTCTTTATAAGCAGATATATAAACATTATATATATATATATATATATATATATATATATAAACGTGTTGATCACTATTTTCTGCCTTTATAGTCTCTTCTTACATGAGCAATATAGATTAATGTATGTGTTTTGTGCCTTTGCCTATCACTGACGTGTCTTCTGTGTGTGTGTGTGTGTGTGTGTGTGATATTGGACACAGCTCTAGGCTGCTGTATTTTAAGTACGCGCCGCTGTCACACCTCTCGCTGGTCGCCGGGGGAGACGACCCTCACAGGCGCCGTGGCAACCGCCGGCCAGACGATTTGTGAGGCCACTCAGGCACACACACATACAAACACAGCACACACACTTTTCACGTTGGACGTTTTTTTAGAACCCCAACTCGACTCAGCTTGTGTAATTCCTGAAATTACAGACAGGCTTGTGTTTTTAAGTATTGTTTAGGGTGTAACGTTTTTGTTGTTACCTCAAGAACATACATATTCAGGCACACACACACACACACACACACACACACACCCCCTCCTCTCATCAGCACATCCTTCTCTTAATACAATAGGCTACAACCTTGGTTAAAGGAGCCTGCCGAGTGTGTAACAATAGTGTGTTAACCCTGAGCTTCAGTTGAGCCTCACACTCGAGGAGAGAGGAGCGTCGGGTATATGTGCCACTTTTCAGCCGAGAGCTCCATTCCCCCCAAGAGCAACATGAATGGGCGTTAATGAATACACAATTAACACCAGCCACCACCGTAGCACAAACACACCGCCACACACATGCACGGCATTCGACAATGCCCGACAACATGATAACCAAAGGACAAGCAGTTGCACAAAAACACAATACAATACTGATGACTTATATATTTACGATTATTTCAATTAATTAATTATTATCTAACAATTTGAGCAAACGCCTTGAGCAGTAAATTATGTTTCTCCATTGATATGTATTTCAACTGGCTTATTTATACCAATTAGTTATTTAGTGTTTATTGAATCAAAGGTATGTGGATATAGTTAGTTATTATCAAAACTATTACACCCATAATCATATGCATAATGTAAGACATAATGTATTTACAGAGAGAGAAGTGAGAGTTTGATTGATTAATTCAGACTCTGTAAGGAAATCTTTTGTTTTTTTGTTTGGTGGAAAAACAAAGTTTCCAAAGTAACAGGACCTTTCGGACAAACGTCCTTCATCAGCTGTGCAAACAAAGTGCTTCTGATGCTGTAGGAGGTGAAACCAGGAGATATTCCTCCTACAGCGTCAGAAGCACTTTGCTTGCACGGTTGATGACTTTTTTTGACCGAAACATCCTGTCTGTCTGGAAACGTTGTGTACCGTACTTAATTTTTACAACATCCATAATTACAATTGAAATACACTATAGTTACTTCCTGGAGATATAGTGTTTTTGAGATAATCAAGCCTGTATCTCTGTCCCTAAGGTAAGGGCATTGTCTCCAAAAGTTGGAATGTCATGGCCCATTAAAATCCACGTTCATATTTTTTTCAGCATGTCATATTGGAAATAATGGCAAAATCTCAAATATAGGCTTTGTAGACGAATGTTGTTTAAAAAAATATAAATTTCTGCTACTAACTTAACATGGCGCAAGTTTGCATAAGGAAATGCATGAGCTCTGGTGCAAAACAAGACAAATGACTGGACAGTGTGATTAGCTAGAGTTTGTTGTACAGTTAGTTACAGGTATTGTCGCTTCCTAAAGGGTTTGTCCTTGCAGCTCTAAAATGTTTCTGTGTTATAGCTGGGTTCCCTCAGAGGACCAAGATAATGAATCCTTAAAAGTTCAAGATTTGAACGTTTTGATAGGATAGAGCACCAGGTATGTCCTGAACCATCTCAGACCCTCAGGATGCCCGAATCCACCCCCGATTCTGTATATTCTAGCTACATCCCAGGGTGTGTTTCAATCCAATCCAGCCCCTACATGGCTTGTGCATGGCTTGTTTGTGTATGTGTGAGGTGCTATGTGTTATTCTGACTCCTTACCTTAAAGAATCCCTTGCAGCCTTCGCAGGTGCGGACACCATAGTGCTGGCAGGCGGCGTTGTCTCCACACACTGCGCACGTGCCCTCCCCAGAGGTGGCACGTCCAGGTGGCGACGGCAAGCTGTCTGCCAGGAGGGACTGTGGGCAGGGCCCCATGCCCAGTGAACGGAAGCCCAGGCCTCCTGGTTTGCCCACACTCAGTGGGTACACGTGCGAGTGCGCATGTGAGTGCGGCTCCAGGCCGGGTGGCTGGTGCGAGGAAGAAGACGAAGGAGAGCGCTCGGGCCGGATCGGCAAGCCCATGGACGTCTCATAGCTGCTGGAAGTGGGCACGGACTGTGCCGTCTGATCGTAGAAATGGGCGAAGCGTGAGCATGTTTGGGGCACCAGAGATAGACCGTGAGGCTCCTCCCACAGGAAAGAGGTGCCAGCAGGGCCTGGGTGGAGTGGTGTGGGTGGAGTCGAAGGTGGAGATTGCTTAAAGTACATGGACCCAGTGGCCATGGCTTCATCGACTGATGCATAACTCTCCTCTTCCTTCTTAATGGTGGAGCGTTGTGGCGCAGACATCTGGTACAAGCATGAGGGCTTGGGCTCAAAGCCACCCTCAACGAACACATTAAAGCTGGGCAGCGATGTGGTAGCTGCTGCTGCTGAGATCTCCCCTCCACCTAGATCACATTTAGCATAGTCCGGTGCCATCAGCTCGCTACCGTGGTATTCGCCGGGATAGACGAAGGACTGGGCAGAGTAGCTGGACCCTGGGGGGGCGGGACCATACTGGGCCTGAACACAGGGCATGTCTGTAGAGAGAAGCGGACAAAGGCAGAGGAATGGTTTTTAATGTTATGACATCATTTTACTTTAGATTGAGCTTAAATTATTAATATTTGGTAAAATGCGAATAATAATTATCCTCATACATTAAGCATTATTCTAACGGCTTCGTTCTGTTAGTAAAGAATTAGGACATAAAGACAATCCCGTAGGAACATGAGTTAGTGGGACAGGTAAACACATTAAAGCAGTCAGTAATTAGTCAGTGACACATTTTTATTTGTTTTGACTTTCTTATTCCAGCACACTGGACTTACAATGAAACTAAAATGAAAATGAATATAAGGATAACATACCGAACGCCAGCTTTAATAGCTTTGCTTCCAATTACATTTCTACTTTTCAATTTGCTTTATGCCTAGTTACTTATTTCAGGAGAAAATTGGCTCAGCTGTCAGATAACCCCACACAAAATAGATACAAGAAAATCTAGAGTTGTTTGCAGGCGTGGTATTACATCACTCTCTTTCAAAATGAGTGTAAATTCTGGTAAACGAGACTATCAAGAGGCTGAACAAAAAAAAAGCTGTATTCATGCTGATACAGTTGCTGACAGATGACTCCAACAGAAGCATCTTAGCTCATGGGATGACAGAAATGGAACGTTACTTACTGTTTAAGTCACTTACCAGACCGGAGTAACTTAACCTAACCTGACCACCCAATTGCATTGCATTTCGGATAATAATAACAAGGGCTAAAAATAGCCGAATTATAGGCCAGCCAGAACATTACCAAGGAGGACTGTCAGTATCCGGGTTGTGTTTATGGGCCATACTTGTTGCACAAACAACTAAACTCATATTATACCTTCCCTGAAATGAGGAGCATAAAAAGAGTGAAAAAAACAGAACTAAAACAATAAAAAGTGTCACTATCTAATTACCTATGAACTGTATCCTTGGGTGAACCAACACCATGTACATTTACACATGCAAAAGCACACCACACACCAGCGCAAGCCCCTGTTACTGCTCCTGCATAGTCACATACTTTTTACGGTCATATTTGAGATCGGTTTTTATAGGATAGTACAGTACAGTACAGTATAGTATAGTATGAATTTCATGTATTGTGCTTATTCAAACATGGTGTTACACTTTAACACACACACACACAGACAAGCACAGACAGACACACACACACTCACACACACACACACACACACACACACACACACACAGGATATGACTTTATACCTACAAATGTATCATAGCCTCAATGAAAATAGCTCAAATAGCACACACCCTATGGTAATATGCAAATGGTTTAATATGGAAGAATGTAAGAATGTGGTTTGAGTAGGATGTGACAGAATTCTGGCACCTGCGTGCGTACTGTGTGTGTGTGTGTGTGTGTGTGTGTGTGTGTGTGTGTGTGTGTGTGTGATTTAAAGACATCAGATTTCAAATGGACCATGAAAATAATAAGAAAGAAATAAAGAAAGAAAAAAGATAGGAAGGAAGGAAGGAAGGAAGGATGCTGGAATTCAACTTCACGAGCACTGTACATCAATGGGAAAGGTTTAAAGTTTAAAATAATTACAAAAATGAATGAATGGATGAATGGATGAATTAATTAATAAATAGGAACCAAATCAGAAATATAAGTAGAAATATTGATAATAAAAATAATAATAATAATAATAACAATAAATTTTCCAAATAAGAAAGAAAGAAATCAGTTGGGATGAAGTTAAACAAACAAAACCATTTTTCAAAAAATAAAAATAAAAAGTATAAATGAGTCTTTTAAGTGGTTTGAGCTGAATTAGACATATGAGTAGGAATAATAATAATAATAATTATGATTATTATGATTATTATAATAATTATTATAATTATAATAATAATAATAATTATAATAATAATAATAATTATTATTATTATTATTATTATTATAATTAGCAGTAGTAGTAGTAGTAGTATTTTGCTTCGTATATGCAGGTTTCTTTAAAGAGCAGAGTTTCATCCAGATGTGAAACGTGTGTGCGACCCCTTTGTCGTCATGGAGACCAAGCGAATAACCAAGGGGTCAAAATGTGACGTGGAGTCTCTTCACGAGAATGACTCAATCTTTCTCCCTGCACTCTCACCAACCGACATCACAGAAAATAAATACTGCGTGCGTGCGTGCGCGTGCGTGCGTGCGTGCGTGTGCGCGTGTGTGTGTGTGAGTGTGTGTGTGTGTGTGTCCAATCAGCCGTTCTCTTTTCAAAACTAGACCAAACAATTTACTACTTCCTCTACATCCGATTTTCATTTATGCTCATATCAAAATAGTGTTTTTTTGTGCGTGTATGTAAATTGCTTGTATTAAATTTAATTTATTATATTCAACCAAATTTATTACGCATGAGTTCCTTGTTCAGGACATGCATAAAAGCGGAAAATAAAAGTTTATTTGATGTTTAATTGAACCGCTTTCTGCCAACTCTGAAACCAGCCTCTATTGTCAGCCTCTTTACTCTCTCTCTCTCTCTCTCTCTCTCTCTCTCTCTCTCTCTCTCTCTTACAGGTTAAAATGTAAACTCCATCACAACACAGTGTATTTAAATCCACACAGACACTGAGTCAAAGCGAGAACGCATCTTTAGTCCAAGCGCGCACACCCAGGCCGGTGTGTATAAGTGTGTGAGTGAGTTCAAGCCCCAGACAATGTTACACACAGGCTTACTGACAGTGGCTTAAAGACAGGAGGGTGTCTAACCTCGAGGAGAGCATTTTAGATGGACAAAACGGAGCTGTTCCAAAGACTGTGACCTCCTGCTCATTGTCACAAGGCCATGGATCTAACGGCAAAACATCAACACACAATTATACACACAATTACACACACACACACACACACACACACACACACACGCTAATATAATATATAATATAATTAAAAAGCACAGTACTGTCAAACAACAATATAAATATTTTTTAATATTGCATTTAATATTATTGCAGTGTTTTGTATTTTTTTTAGTTTACTTTTTTTTTTTTTTTAATCACGCTCATTCTGTACATTCGCACCCTTTCAGCAGTGCCACACCTGCGGTTAGATATGTGGAGCATCCGGCGTATATCTCTGTGGATTTTACTTTCATTTTTGTTTTTCAAAATAATCACTTTTCTGAACCATGAAAGAGATGCTAAATGCACAGAGCCGGAGTGTTGGTCCTGCACTTTTACGCACACGATCAAAACATTCTGGATGCTTGTTTTTACGCACACCAAAAAGGTCCAGGTTAAAGCATCCACAAGAGCCTAAACTCACCAAGTTCAAGAATTAGCAACGAATTATTATTATTATTATTATTATTATTATTATTATTATTATTATTTACTAACACGGCGTTGTGGCTTTATTCGGCTATAAGAACTAGCCAAAGAAATTGGAGTAAGCAGACACCCGACTCTCCCCTAACGGAACCTGAAAAGTCAGTCACAAAATCAAATCAAATCCTGTTTATAAGGAGGACATTTTAAAGGTGGACGTTTAGTGTCCGAAACATCCTATATTACAGTTAGAATGCAATCGTTGCAAATTGTCCAATATATCTTATATATATATTTTTTTATTTATTAGTGTTACTTTTGCATGGAGTCCTGCTCTTTATTTTTGCACTGTGTGGCTGGTGCAGCAAGACTATTTCTCCTAATAAAGTGCCTTTCTATCTATCTATCTATCTATCTATTTATTTTGGGGAGAGAAAAAAAAACCCAACGTGCAGAGGAAAAGTACATTTGAAAAATAGCTTAAAGGAAATTAGGCTCGCGCTACCTGGTTGACCTTTTGCTCGCTGAATCGTGCTGAGTTTGGAGGGCGGAGGTGGCGCGCGGCGGGGGTTCGGCGCTGTATCAGCTCGCGCGAGGGTGCACGTATCCGGGAGCCGGGACTCAGAGCTCGGCTGCAGGCGCTCTTCCGAACCGGGGTCTGCTGAAAAAGAAAGGAGAGAAAGCTCAGCGTATCAGTCTACCACAGTATACCCACATGCACACACATGCATGCACACACACACACACACACACACACACAGTCGCTTTTGATTTGATCGTTTGATGTAAAAGATGTATTCTAAATGCACAAATACAGCCAGTTTGTGCCCTGACACAGAATCCAGAAGTCAGACAGAGTGTATATAAGGTCGGAGAGTATGCAGCCACTACTACACTCTGATTTGAAAAACGTGCTATGACTGCGCAAAAGCCACAATCGTTGTGCACGAGTGCAGCACGCTGGCCTGGTTAAACTGTTCTTACATTATGAGTAAATGCGAACACGTGAAAAGTGGAACGGAAAAGGATATATAATATAATGAGATGTATTGCAATAGATTGAGAAAGTGGATATAAAAAGAAAAACCCACAGAAAATCCGAATATGCGCGGGCCGGCGTTTCATAATCAATATTACTGAGATCTGATTTGATATACATCAAATTACATCAAATTATATACATCAAATAAATAAAAACGGAGATCTGTAACTGCACCCAGATACTTTTAGGGTTCTTTTAGGCATCATTACTGTTCATGCACTTTTGAGACATCGTTCATGAAAATGAGACAATTAGAACAAAATCAAAATCAATCATTATTTAAATAAATAAATAAATAAATAAATAAAATTAAAATAAAATAAAATAAAATAAAATAAAATAAAGTATTAGGACTGAAAACAAACTCTGCGTCCAAGCATTGTAACCAATTATGCAAAGCAAAGCAAAACTCAAGAAGATAAATATCAGCGCTGGATGGTAGGCTAGATTTTAAAGTGTAACAATTAGAACAATAATAAGAATAAATAACGAGTTCGCATTATTTATTTATTATTTTTTGTAAAATCAACTCAGTAACTAATTCGTTGCATGTTGTGCCCAGGTGAGCTCGCGACACAGCTGATCAGTCTGATATCTATAGTCTAACTTGCTTATGTGGACGGATTTTTTTTTGTTGTTGTTGTTGTTGTTCTATGCTACAAAACGACTACCTGTAAGTCGGTAAAATACAAGTCGTTCACCTGAACACAGTGCTGTGTTTATTGTCCGGAGTACACAGGAGGAAAGTCTGCGGTGCAATGTGAAAGAGACTAGCGCCCCCTCCCTGACGCACACAACACACAAACACGAACCTGTCTTCTCTTACCAACATCTTCATCACAACTTCACACACATTATACTCATGATGAAATATTTATGAGTATATTTTCGACAATATTTGATCCCTGATCTTGTTCTGCTTCTATATCAATAAATCCACATCTACACCAAGAAAAACAAAAATAATAACAATGACTCAATACAATATTGGTTTTGATGAATCATTTCTACTTTCGACTGGAAATTTTTAGTTATGATCAGATCCTTAGAACCAGTAAAGGGTCTGAGTAATTTAGCACCAAGATACAACGTCCATCTTAACCCTTAAAAGTCTTACATGAAGGCTTACAGTGAATCCATGAACTACACTACTAGGCAAAAAGTGGTTCTTTACACAGTTAAGGTTTCATAAGTCCTGGCTTCATAAATGGGTTTGCGTGACTGTTAGAGAAACACTACTACATATAGAACCTTTAAAGGTTCCCTATAACAGGACAAGCTGAAGAGCTTTTAAGGGTTGTGTAACTGAAGGTAGAATAAAAACAAACACTCTGAGGGTGTTATAGTGTATTTCCTTGGTGCTGAGATAGTACCATTATCTGTCGTACCTTTGTACCTTGCATCGTTCAGCTGGAAATGTTTGTGTACATTTACATATGATTTAATTGGATTTTTTTTTTCAAAAGTAAAGCTTTCACCTTTAGGTACAAGATACAGACTAAAGGTACAAAAGGTGTACACTTGATGGAATGGAACCACCCCAGCGAGAAGGAAAGGTACCTACCTTTTTTTCTGAGAGTGTTGGATAATTACTGAAAATTGAGCACACCAGGAGTACCTTTTTGGGGGATAGTGTAATTCTAGCATGTGTGGCTCTCTTGTTTGCAGAACGCACGCGCATAGGATGCTTAGATACTAGCAGGTTGCAATCATGTGTGTGTGTGTGTGTGTGTGTGTGTGTGTGTGTGTGTGTGTGTGTGTGTGTAAAGCCCCTGGTTCGCTCGCGCCCCCGGTAACCTAGAGAACCGCATGAGAGCCCTTAAGCACGCGCTCGTCTCCTCGTTCAATAAGCGCGCTGGAGAGAGGCTTCCAGCAAACAGACGAGTAAAAGGACAGAGAGCTGACAAAGGAATGAAAAAAAAAATAACACAAGTACAGTAAATTAGCTGAGGGAACGGGACTCGACAGTGAAAGAGGAGACAAGCTAGAAGCAAAAAAAGAAAAGACAAGACACTTCTGTGCACATCTCACCAAGCAACTCTGGCCTCCATTCACCGGGTATAGATTAACGTAGAGTAATGTTGCATTGCTGAATAACTTTATACTTGATGATCACTGGATGTCATTGAGATGGTAGGAATCCTATACTCCCCCCACAAAAAAAGAAGACGCTGGAATACCCCTTAACAAATCTAGATCCTCCAGAAACCTTGTTACAAAGGGTTTGAGAAACAGGAATGCAAATAGTTTCTAAAACATAACAGTAATTGCACTTAAAGTTCCTTCATTTTTCAATGTGTGTGTGTGTGTGTGTGTGTGTGTGTTCATAAAGAGGGGGCGTGTTTATCGCTTGTCAAATGCACTAGTTTTCTGTTAACGAAAGATAGCGATTGATGAAATATGCATGAAAGTTTGCACGACATTTTCCATCGTTTTCTATTATTCTATTCTGACCACGCACTTTCATTATAGTATCAAGTGTGCAATATGACACTAGAGAAAAAAATAATTTAAAAAAATCATCCACGCGACACACCACGGAGTGGCAAAAGTCAGTCAAGTGACTACTGCAGTGTATGCGATGTATGTCCTGTTCAAAATAAAAACAGAGATGATAAACAGAGTCAACATTTAGAGTCGACATTTCTTGCTACTTTATCTACAGTGCGCGCGCCGAAGGTTCGCGCGCGAGCTCTCTTCAGTCTCCAGCATTGGACCGGACAGAGGAAATGTGATTTTTAAAAAAAATTTAAAAAGGAAAGAAAATAAAAGGAGAAATATATCAACAACAACAAAAAAGGCACACTGAGATGTGTAAGCGCGATCAGAAAGCAAGCAAGAAAGCAAGCAACCCCAAGCATGTGGTTAAAAGTGTTGGAGGCTGGAGCCGGAGTGCACGCGCCTCGTTCCCGGTGTGAGAGTGCGATCGCGCGAGCTTTCCGCGGTGTAGGCTACACAGGGGTGTAGAAGCGGCATCCCATTTCCATGACAACCGTTGATAATATGACGACCTTTCGCAAATTAAATCGGGGATTCAGAGCCATCCATCCGTCTGGAGCCGAGACACTGCCTGAGATAGCCTACGACTGTTTTTTTTCCATCCCCTAAGTGCGCTCAACAGGTTCCCGCACATTACCGCAAACTTTTTATTCTTTAAAAAAGTTCAGCGTCATTAAAAAAAGCAAAAAAAAAAAATTAATAAAAAAAAAAAAACAAGAAGGATCTGAAATTAGACTACTTGTAACAAGCTAACAAAGCGTCCAAAGCGCTGTGAGAAATTTCCCAAAAAGAAAAATTCATTTAAAATATATTCACTTACTTGTTTGCTGTGACGGTTCCGTCTTTACATATGTTTTTAGACCCCTAATAATTCCCTGTGCATATCCAATAGAATTTTGCAAAAATGTTCAAAATTCAGATGAATGAAGAAGTAGATCTTAGAGTCGCACAAAGGTGATCAGGTTTCATTTAAAAAAAAAAGATGTAATATATTTGTCTTTTTATTTCTCTTTTAAAATAAGAGTGGGATAATATAAAAAAAGTACTCCGTGCTCCGCTCAGCTCCTCTGTAACCGGCTCGGCATGAAGTGGCTACGGAAAAGAGAGACGCGCCGGGATGAAGTTGCAATGTGCCTTTGTTTATGTGTCGCGCGCTGAGAAAGAACGCCTAATAGCACATTTATGCGAATCTGCCTTCTACATAGGCAGCCTGGAATGCGCTACGTCAATGTGACGCCATGGGAGAGGTGACGTCGAGCCCTGCACTGTAGCGCACCCCCGGTCAGCTCGCTGCTATACAGTATACACATGCTTCATGCCAGAGAGAGAGAGAGAGAGAGAGAGAGAGAGAGAGAGAGAGAGAGGGAGGAGGGAGAAGTATGTTGATCTTCTGACTCTACGACCTATATTGTTTGAAACAGCTCGGGAGGGTGTGTTTTGAAAACTAACACATACAACATGCGTCTCTGTCATGAGTGCATGTGTCTCTGCCTTCATTAGATGAACGACTTCTTCAAATTTCAATCAGCTAACCTTTCCAATACAACTCATTCTCCTTGTATTTGGGTCTTCTAAAGGATAGGGCCTCTTGCTTAGGTGTTACAAAGGCTGCTGAGATAGAGAATATTGGGAAGCTTGGAAAACTTTTGGAGTTACATAGCCTGTTTGAAATTCATTTTATGATTTATGATGATTTATGATTCAGTTCATCAATGGTGAAGGGAGTGAAGGAGAAAAGCATAACTGGTATTCAGCAAGATGACATACATGGAAACACATGTCTATTCAAACACACCAGTCTATTGGAAACTAAACAATAATATAATTTTTTAGGTTTTTTAAAAACCCTCCACTTTCATTTCAATCACAAAGGCTCAGCTGTAACCATATTAAACATAAATAATACATTAGGAAAACACCTAGCAAATCAACTTAAACACACGTCTAATGACAAAATCTCACATCTAATGCAGTATATGATACATTTTAATGCTCAAGCAATGCATTTCAATTCAAGACTAACATCACAAACACTTTTTTATATTTTCTTGGGCCCGTTTGTTTTGTAATTGGCGTGTGGTTTTATTTATTTATTTATTGCACAAATACGTCTTTCCACGTTCAGTTATTAAGACGTTTAATCAGTCAGCATTTGATTGTGAAAAGCGCAGCGGCGCTCTCACTAAATGAAACATTAAAATCCGGCCAGCGTTAACCAACTCACGCTAAGCCAGCGCTAGCCAATCACAGCACGCGCAATTTCTTGGCCGCGTTCTAATTCTGGCCAATGACCATCTCCTGGAGGCGGGGACAGGGCTGACGCACTGAGGCGCGTGATTGACGCAAGCGCCGTTGCTAAATATAGCAGCGGGCGGCCCGGCAGTGTGAGATAGCTGATCCTTCATTCATTGTACCGGGGCGGGTCCGTTTATTTTAGAAATTTGATTGTGTTCCAGCCAATCCAAATATAGTCGTAGACAGGTATTTTTAGCGGAAGCGTGTCCCCGTTTCTACTTGCCAGGGAACAACCTCATGACACCGCCGTATTGTAACGGGAGATTGTAGCTAGCTCATGGGTTTCTTCTTCGGCTCCATGAGCGCAGTTTGGTAACACACGCTTTACGGGTTTTTACAGATTAATGTGTTCTTTCGTTCCATGTAAACTAATTACTTTACTTCCTGGCTTTAGAAATGAGCTAACTGAAGTGACAAACTGCTGCTGTAACTGTAAACCTCAACCAAAAAACCAAACAAAACGCCATTATTCATGAAAATAAAATGAACGCTAAGGGGAAAACAGCACAGTTACACTCCGTGATAAGTCTTTACATAGTTTCGAGCAGCCTAGCAGTTTCTGTGACTAAAGCCTAAACATGTTTATAGCAGTAAATATAAAGAGGGAAACGATGAACGTTTTGACGAAACTGCTCTAAAAGTAAAGTAATTTCGTGTATCAGGTCACGGTTTGCACGAGCTGTTGACAGGAAAGTTAAATTCCGGTAACCGTTCGACGCCTAAAATCTCTACAGGTCCCTCGGAATTGGCAACGAGATACGTACACTATCATGACGACGAATGTACTTTACCATAAAGCCTAAATAAAATGTACAAACAGTATATGTAAGTCCTCTGGTCAGAGGACTTGCTCTTCCGGACCGAGTAGTGAGGCTGAGAGGAAACGTCAGAGCTCGGTCTGGCGCATGCGCAGAAGCAATCTCACTTTCATTAGCTGTTGTAAACTGGGTCACTGAGCACGAGCCGGGGGATTCCCCTTTCCATGACCTCTGTCATCCTAAACTACTACTTCTTCTTTACACAACAAGCAGACTGAGGTCATGTGGGTCGCAGGTGTGATGTAAGCCACTATTGCCACGAGCACATTTGATTTACAAGAATATGAAATCATCAGCAAAAGTGAAGAGTTTGACTGCACTTGTACACTTAATACTTCGTCTGTGAAATTAATATTTTGGATTGGTTTGGTTTGGTTTGGTTTCATACTGCACACGTTCATGTATCACGTGCAGGACAATGTGAACACACACATTAACACATTCAGTATCTGTGGGGTCGTCCCCCCCCTCCCCCATTTCTACTTTTCTGAGCCATTTATCCAGTCAAATGATTTGTTGAGGCAAAGTCACATGACTTTTTTGATGCACATTGAGTAGTTTATTTGGTAAATGTGTTTCCATCATAAGTTATGCACATGTCTTATAAAAAAAATAAAAATAATTATTTGCCTCAATTGAGCGCATACATTTTTTTATGCTCATTTTGGAGATTTTATTCGCATCTGGTGTTTCCACCCACTGTTTTTTTATGCGATAGCCCAACGTTTGCATGAAAACATGTGGATGGAAACATAGCTATTTACACTTAGGGGTAGTTTAGCATGGAAGGAAACCGAGGAACATGAAATTGTTCAACCATGACCTCCTGTTTCACAGGGGTATAAATATGAGGTAACACAGGCCAAATTCCCTTAGTCATTCATAACAATGGGTAAGACCAAGGAATATAGCTGTTATGTGTGGCAAAAGGTTGTTGAGTTTCACAAAATGGGAAGTGGCTATAAGAAAATATTTTTTATTTAAAAAATAACAAGGAAATATTATGAATCAACCTGTAAGAGGGTGTGTGCCTTTATTGTCTCAACACACTGTTAAGAGGATGGATCTCCAAAGATCCCAGCTGGAGAATTGTAGAAGTTAGTTGTGTCTTGGGGTCAGAAAGTCTCCAAAACTACAATCTGACGTCACCTGCATCACCACAAGTTGTTTGGAAGGGTTTCAATAAAAAAGCCTCTACTCTCATCCAAAAACAAACTTGAGCATCTTCAGTTTGCCAGACACTACTGGAACTTCAAATGGGATCGGGTTCTATGGTCAGATGAAACCAAAATAAAGCTTTTTGGCAATAAACACCAGAGGTGGTTTTGACGCACACAGAGAGGTAGCCATATGGAAAACTACCTCAATACCCTGGTTAAATATGGTGGTGGCTCTTTAATGTTTTGGGGCTGTTTTTTCTGCTAGAGGACCTGGACATTTTGTTAGGATACATGGCATCATGGACTCTATCAAATATGAACATATATTAAATGAAAACCTGACTGCCTCTGCCAGAAAGCTTAAAATGGGCCATGGTTGGATCTTCCTGCTGGACAATGATCCAAAACATACATGAAAATCAACACAAAAATGGCTTACTGACCACAAACTCAAGGTCCTGCCATGGCTATCCCGGTCCCCTGATTTGAAACCCATAGAAAACCTGTGGGGTGAACTGAAGAGGAGAGTATACCAGTGTGAACCTCAAAATTTGAAGGATCTGTAGAGATTGTGTATGGAGGAATGGTCTCAGATCCCTTGCCATGTATTCTCCAACCTCATCAGGCATTATAGGAGAAGACTCAGAACTGTTATCTTGGGAAAGGGAGATAGCACAAAGTATTGACTAAAAGGATATGTAAAAGCATATGTAAACTTTTTAACTGGGTAATTTATTATTATTGTGTTATACAGTTATTATTGTGTCTTGTAGATTCTGCAAGGGGTATGTAAATTTATGAGCAGCACCGTATGGATTGCTGCTCTGGCAGTCAGAAGAAAGTACAAACTCTATTACAATCTTTTGCTAAATCAAGTAGCACATTTGTTTCTCACCTCCAGGGTCGGGGGTTCGATTCCCACCGTGGATCTGTGTGTGCAGAGTTTGCATGTTCTTCCCGTGCTGTGGGGGTTTCCTCTGGGTACTCTGGTTTCCTCCCCCAGTCTAAAGACATGCATCGTAGGTTGACTGGCATGTCAAAAGTGTCCGTAATGTATGAATGCGTGTGTGAATGTGTGTGTGCCTGTGATGTATTGACACCCCGTCTAGGGTGTACCCCGCCTTGTGCCCGATGCTCCCTGGGATAGGCTCCAGGTTCCCCACGGCCCAGTAGGGGAAGCGGTATAGAAGATGGATGGATGATGTTGACAATGAGGCTTTGCTTAGTGAAAGTGATTTAGGTTTACTAATGGTGTTAGGTTTACAACCTGCTGTTTCTTTCTCCCCCAAGCAACATTTGTAACAGAATCGTAACAGAATGACGGGAATCACAGCTTAGTAGATATGCCAAATAAACTGCACTTCAACTCCTACGTTTCCTGACAGTGGCAGACCTGAATATCTGAGAATTGTAGATGAGTGTCTGAATGGCAGAATGACATTTACCATGCTGACTCATCACTGGAAAACCCTCTTCGGGAATGACTTAATATCTCAATACCTGTGATGCATGTTATGTTGCAACATGAACGTGTGTCAACCATGAGGAAACGATATAGCCTACCAAACAAAGAGCATTTTCTGATTCATCTTTAATATATATATCTCTTCATTCATCACCAGAGTTTCGGGAAGAGTGGGCGTTAGATGGGAATACACACTGGACTGGATGAAATGGCATGTCAGCAATCTGCCACTTATTGTCTGACAGACAGATTTGTCTGGAGGCATAAATACCTGTTTTTAGAAGTAAAAGGCATATTGTTTCACACCCATATTTACAATGCAGTCCGTTTCTTTGAGGATAAAGGTAAATGCAGAGGTGGTAGAAGGCATCTGTCTGTGAACTCTGTAGGCAGCTGGCTTTACTTCAATAAGTGTTTTAAGATGTTTACTGTAGTATTACTGATTACTCAGCAGGTGTTCACAGGTAAAGTATACAAGACCTTTATGAATTTCTCTGGCACTCATGACTCACATTGACACACATTATATGCAAATAAAAATAAGATAATATCACATAATTGGTGGTGCTTGACAACAATATGCAACATACAAAGCCTTCCTTTCCATCTCAGCACAGTTGGAATGGAAGTTGGTAAAAATATAATAACAATATATTTTTAAAAAAACTATATATATATATATAGGGTGTACCCAGTCTTGTGCCCGATGCTCCCTGGGATAGGCTTCAGGTCTCCCCGTGACCCTGAAAAGGATTAAGCGTGACCCTGAAAAGTATAGAAGATGGATGGATGGGTGGATGGATGGATGGTTGGATATTTATATATATATTTATATATATATAGCCCCCTATCAGATAAAGAGGAAAAATTGAGACAAAATGTTCAACAGACTCATTTGTGACCCCTGGTAATGTGGCCCCACCTTCATTCCAAGAAAAGTTCACAGAGGAAATAAATGGATTAGTGGAATGTCCAAAAGGGGGGAAAAAGGAGGATGTTTGTCTCACCATATTTAATGAGTGTTCATACATTTGCAGATCTATAAAGTCTGAAGTAATGCATGTAGAAAGCAGCATTGCATAAATGTGAAGGCATCAATATTCCAGGACAAGCAATCTGTTCTTTCTTTGCTTTTTCAATTTGGTCATCTGTCAATTCCCACCAACAAACCAGCTCTCCTCTATAAAAAGACATCTACCAACCACTGAGGGTACAGATTAACACGTGCTTCCTCCTAGACACTTGAAACCAGTCTTTTTGAACTGCTGCTCACGCCGCATCACAGGGAAGTGTAAAACACTCAGAGGAAAGCACTATCTGCCCTCTTCTGCATAAATGACCTCATAGATGACCACAATTGGCTAGCATCACTGTGATTGACACTGGAGGGAGAGTATGCCATCCTTCCCACCCAGACAGCATGCCTGTTCCTCCATTCAAAAACAGAATAAGGATTCTTCTTTATGATTGCAGCTCAGATTAATGTCAGGTTTCTAATGCATAATTCATCATTTCTACTTTAATTCATATTTATACTTTATTTTTTAACTAGCTTTTATTATTAGCTTGACTTTTACCAGCATATTTCTTGTGTATTTTTGTTGTCTATTTTTATAGTGTAAAAAATGACAGACCTCATTATGATTGCAGCTCAGAATAATTTCGGGTTTATAATCTTACAATGCAAACATTAGGTACATAAGCCGAATATGGAAAAGCACATTTGAATTTTTTGGCATCATCAGAGTTTTTCTGTTATTGCATTTTTGTTAGTGGTTACAGTGTTGAAATGTAGATTCGAAAGATTATTTTTAAGTCAAGAAACACATTAGTGTTTTAGTGTAATTTTAAACCCATTCAATTCAAGTGACCAGTCAGTTAGGCTCCTTTTATTACTAAATAATAATCAGAACTACAGAACTATGCAAAATCCTTAGTCATACAGTAATTTGTTAATACAAACTTTGTCTTAGAACTTTATTTTATGACTTCTGCATTATTGGGTCAGTAAAAAAAATATTTCAAAACATAAGTCACATTTTGTTTTTTTCTATGTCAGTACAGAGAGAAAAATATAATTAATAGACCACATTTCAGACAAAAAAAAAATACTGGAGGTCAGGGATTGCCTGCAAAAAAATAACAGAAGCAAGTGTGACAATTAAAGTCTCCAGAAGAACTGTTTCACATTTTCAGAAAAGATGCTTAGAAAAACCAATGTTCTCAGAAAACTATATGAAGTGTACCTGAGGCCTGTCACAGCAAATACTGACTTTGTTTAGTTTAGTGTTGTTTTACTGCTCTGTGTAGTTTTTTAAAGTAGAAACATTTTAATTAAATTTTTTGAAGGAATCTTTGCTTCATAGCATTTCTTTACTTATGCCTAAGACTTTTCACTGTACATTTCACTGTATTACAGATATTCACACATTCAGAAAATGTGAAAGTTTACTGAAAATGTGAAAATTCTTTGAAAGTCATTGAAAATGTGAACCTGTTTTATTCAAGAAAGGCCCTTAATTTGTGCAACGTTCTTTCTGCAGCAAAAACGGTTCTGTCTTTACATATGTTTTTAGACCCCTAATAATTCCCTGTGAATATCCAGTAGAATTTTGCAAAAATGTTCAAAATTCAGATGAATGAAGAAGTAGATCTTATAGACACAAAAATTGATGAGGTTTCATTAAAAAAAGATGTAATATATATTTGTCTTTTAATTTCTCTTTTAAAACAAGAGTGGGATAATAAAAAAAAAGGATTTGGCCTGTTACGTCATATTTATACCACTGTGAAACAGGAGGTCATGGTTGAACAATTTCCTGTTCCTAGTCACCTAGGTGTACTAAAAAAATGAATGTTAAAGATCAATGAGAATATACTTCAAATATATTTTCCTCAAATTAATTCATGGGGTGCCAATAATTGTTGCACACCTATATTTAACAAAGATATTTTTTTATATAAATCTGTGCTTTGTTCGCAATTGTTTGATATTCATGAGAGCAGAGTATTTCTGTGAATATTTTGAATAAAAGATCAAAAGTTTAAAGAATAAAGACAAATTTTTCACAGCCTTCTTTGCTCATATTTACCAAGGGTGCCAATATTAGTGGAGGGCCCTGTAAATCTATAGTGTTTACAGAAAAACAAAATACAGACTGTTTGGTTCACTTCCTGGCTGAATTCAGGATTCAAGGGGTTCAGAAGGTTCTATTCTAAATGCTGCATATGGGAAAGCACTACTAGATTAGACACCATGACACCTCATGGCCTTAAATAGCAGCTCAATATTACAGTGCTGTGTCTGAGGCCATGTCAAGGTGACTATTCCACTTCAGTCACTACAATGAGCTGTTTCAAATTTGATCTGAATGACTGAAAATGGCATGGATGCTTGAAATAAACTTGACAGGGTTGAAGGGTGTTTGGTTTTGGGCCATGTTTCACTCTTTCAAACACATCCAATACCCAATCATGAAATGACCCCAATAAAACTGCTCCCAGGTGAAGGAAATGAGCTCAGCTTGCAAGACAAAGGCTATGTCAGAACCATATTGTCACTGACACCAGGGCCACTGTGCATAATGCTTGGGACAAAATCTACTGACTCATATAAAAACGTTCCACCTTTGTGCTATTTATGGGCGAACCCTGGAGACTCTATATGAAGGGTTTCCCTTTCAGAAAGGGGAGCCACTTTAGGCAGCTGGGAATGCTTTATCTATTAAAGAAAGCTGTTTTTAATAGTGTTTGCTTTTGACCAACATATTTGATTCTGTGCATATTCCACATATAAATAGATCTTTTAAGAACCTTTGCTGAAGTAGAATTTATCCTAGTTGAGGGTGGATGTAGAGGGCAGGAACCATAGGGCCCAAACCTCCTGATAGTCCCCTGCTATCAAAGATTATGTGTGTGTGGGGAGTTTGCATGTTCTCCTCGTTCTGCGGGGGTTTCCTCTGGGTACTCTGGTTTCCTCCCCCAGTCTAAAGACATTCATGGTAGGTTGATTGGCATGTCCAAAATGTCCGTAATGTATGAATGGGTGTGTGAATCTGTGTGTGCCTGTGATGTATTGACACCCCGTCCAGGGTGTACCCCGCCTTGTGCCCGATGCTCCCTGGGATAGGCTCCAGGTTCCCCACGACCCAGTAGGGTAAGCGGTATAGAAGATGTGATTTCGGTTTACTAATGGTGTTCACAAACCTGCTGATTTTTTCTCCCCCAAGCAACATTTGTAACAGAATGACGGGAATCACAGCTTAGTAGATATACCAAATAAAATGAAATTCAACTCCTACGTTTCCAGACAGTGGCAGACCTGAATATCTGAGAATTGTAGATGAGTGTCTGAATGGCAGAATGACATTTACCATGCTGACTCATCACTGGAAAACCCTCTTCAGGAATGACTTAATATCTCAATACCTGTGATGCATGTTATGTTGCAACATGAATGCGTGTCAACCATAAAGAAACGATATAGCCTACTAGACAAAGAGCAGTTACATCATATTCTGACTCATCTTTAATATATATATCTTCATTAATAAGAGTTGCGGGAAGAGTGGGCATTAGATGGGAATACACACTGGACTGGATGAAATAGCGTGTCAGCAATCTGCCACTTATTGTCTGACAGAGAGATTTGTCTGGAGGCAAAAATACCTGTTTGTGTCCTCTTTTAACCTCAGCGTCTTCTCCAATAGAAGTAAAAGGCATATTGTTTCACACCCATTTTTACAATGCAGTCCGTTTCTTTGAGGATAAAGGTAAATGCAGAGGTGGTAGAAGGCATCTGTATGTGAACTCTGTAGGCGGCTGGCTTTACCTCCATAAGTGTTTTAAGATGTTTACTGTAGTATTACTGATTACTCAGCAGATGTTCACAGGTAAATTATGCAAGACCTTTATGAATTTCTCTGACACTCATGACTCACATTGGCACACATTATATGCAAATAAAAAATAATATAATATCACATAATGGACGGTGTTTGACTACAGTATGCAACATACAAAGCTTTCCTTTCCATCTCAGCACAGTAGGAATGGAAGTTGATAAAAATATAATAACAATATATATACTTTATACTTTACTTTATTCTATTCTTTATTCTACTTTAATTCATATTTATACTTTATTTTTTAACTAGCTTTTATTATTTGCTTGACTTTTACCAGCATATTTCTTGTGTATTTTTGTTGTCTATTTTTATAGTGTAAAAAATGACAGACCTCATTATGATTGCAGCTCAGAATAATTTCGGGTTTATAATCTTACAATGCAAACATTAGGGACATAAGCCGAATATGGAAAAGCACATTTAATCCAGTTTTTTTTTGACGTCATCAAAGCTTTTCTATCCTTGCATTTTTGTTAGTGGTTACATTGTTGAAATGTAGATTCGAAAGGTTATTTTAAGTCAAGAATCACATTAGTGTTTTAGTGTAATTTTAAACCCATTCAATTCAAGTGACCAGTCAGTTAGGCTCTTTTTATTACTAAATAATAATCAGAACTACAGTACTATGCAAAAGTCTTAGTCATACAGTCATTTGTCTTAGAAGTTTATTTTATGACTTTTGCATTGCTGGGTCAGTGAAAAAAAAAAATATTTCCAAATACAAATCACATTTTGATTTTCCAACAAAAATTAAATGTTAAGGAAAAACTTTTCTATGTCAGTACAGAAAGAAAAATATAAGTATTAGACCACTTTTCAGACAAAAAAAAAACAAAAAACACTGGATTTCAGGGATAGCCTGCAAAAAAAAATCCAGAAGCAAGTGTGACAATCAAAGTCTCCAGATTCACATTTTCAGAAAAGATGCTTAGAAAAACCAACGTTCTCAGAAAACTGTATGAAGTGTACCTGAGACTACTGATGCATTTTAAAGGCAAAGGCTTGTCACACTGACTTTGTTAAGTTTAGTGTTGTTTTACTGCTCTTTAGGGTAGTTTTTTAAAGTAGAAACATTTTAATTTAATTTTTTTGAAGGAATCTTTGCTTTATAGCATTTATTTACATATGCCTAAGATTTTTCACTGTACATTTCACTGTATTACAGATATTCTGACATTTACAACTTGGGTTCACTCGCATATGTACACACCTATGTTCTCACAAAAGGCTATTGCTCATCATTTCAAAATGCTACAACAAAAACGTTACATGACCTTTCAGATGGGCATAACACATGTACAGACACTCATACTTGGGGATGTGTGTAAAAACGGCGTGGTGGGATTACTATAGTTGGTTCTAATCCTTCATACCAGTACATTTGCCATGCCCATTTCCCAAAAGTGATCAAGCTGCTTTTGTGTGTTCTATGGTTATGCAATTGTGACATTTTACATAATGCCAAGCTGATGATGCAACTTTGCAGGAAGGTCCTGTCTAGAAAAAGACAAAGACAGGCATGCTGAAACAAGTTCCACTGCTGAGGTTTCTTGCTTTATCCCTTGTAGTGCATTGCTCACAGGACTTCCTAAAATTAATCCCAACAAACTACAACTTGTGCAAAATGCAGAAGGCAGAATATTTATATATATATATATATATATATATATATATATATATATATATATATATATATATAATATTAGAGCAGCTTTAGCCTGACTTCAGGGTTCCTGGCTGCTTGTTTTGTTTAGAACTGGTTATAACATTATTACTAGTTTATAAATCCCTTAATACTCCAGCACCTTCATACGTCATACTGAACACCTGATAAAATATTTTCCAAATTGTGTCTTAAGATCATCTAGTGCTAGCCATATGCATGAAGCAGACTTTTGGTTTTTATTCACCAAAAGTTACCTCCACTGATCACTGATTAAAAAAACTTCTTTTTTCCCCCCACTTTAGCTTTTAACTAGCTTTTATGATTTGCCTTGCTTTTAGTGCCATGCTACTTTTTTTATGTATTTATACATAGTATTTATTTTAAATTATTGTTGCACTTTTTAAAAACAATTTGTATGTAATACTGAGTGTACATTTTATAATAATTAATTAATTAAATAATCAGCTATTAATTGATAATATTATTCATCTTCATTAGCTTCTTTTCTTTATCCGAGTCAGAATCACGGTGGATCCAGAACCTATCCGGAAACATTTTAGTACAATTTAATACGTATTAATACAGAGATAAAAAAAAAAAGACGTGTACATACACAAGACATACACATGATGAAATACCGTCTATTACTCAGAAAAGCAGTAAATACTTTCACCCCCTCAGTTTACAGATGACTCAGTTGATAAGCCTGGTCTTGGAAAAAGGGTTTCCCCAGAGTATATCAATCACGCGCACACACACACACACACACACACACACACACACACATGCACACACACACACATGCACACACAGCGCCACAAGGCTACTCTTACAAACTTTCTCAGAATAGCTTAAGTATAATGAAGGCCTCTGGAGGAATCAGATTTTTCAGGTTACATTAACCTGGTTCGGTTTTTTTTTTCTCCCTCAGTAATCCACACTTCAGCAAGCTCTAAAAAACATTCTCTGAAATAATAATAATAAAAAAAAATCTAAGTAAGGAATAGGTAAATGTGAATGAATAAAAGTTATGCTTATTTGAAAAGGTCTGGATCTTGATTAATTAGTTGTCAAACATATTGCACGTGACAAAAAAAAACTATTGGTAACATTTTACAATAACAGTACATGAATAATCATGCACTAATACCTGAATGAATACTTATTTAAATATGAACTAATGATGAGTTAAGGCAAGTGTTAATTATGAACTAATGAAGTGCTAACTTTAACTACGATACGAGTCTTATGAATTCATGCGTGGATAACGACCACCTTAAATACGTTAGTACAAGTTTGTTAGTTAATGTATTAATTAACATGTAGGGGTAAACTAAATCAAACCTGCTCTGTAAGAAAGAATATGAATTAAACGTGCATCATTTCAGATTGTTTATATAATTTACCATATGCAGCTGTGTACACAAAAATCATTGGATGGTGCAGGATTACTTTCATAATTTACACTGATCCTCCTTATCCAACGTAGAAAGACGCACTAATAATAAACCCCATTTCTCTTCAAACATCCATTTCTCTTCAAATTCCACTGTAGTACTAGTACATGCTCTGGGTGGCTAGGGCCTGGGGCACAGCTCCGTAGCCCACAAGGGTGAAATTTGATTTGATTTACCCCTACGTGTTAATTAATACATTAACTAACAAACATGTACTAACATGTACTTAAGGTGGTCGTTAATTACGCAGTAATTCAGTGAGTCACGTTGTAGTTAAGGTTAGCTCTTCATTAGTTCGTGATTAGTACATGCCTTAACTCATCGTTAGTTCATATTTCAGTAAGTATTAATTCATGTATTAGTGCATGGTTATAGAGTTAGTGTTAGTGTAAAAACAAAATATTATATCACAAGACCTGAAAATAGTTCTGAAAACTGGTGCAATTTAAAATATTGTGAGGTGACAACTGGAATTTTACTATATGTCTACAAAAACACATTTTTAACAATGAGAAGAAAAAAGAAAAATGATTCCTGTACAAAATTGTGAACATTTTAAAGATTCAGTACAAAACAGATAAAAAAAATTTAGTTTAACATTTAGTTCCGGTCCACTAATTTGATTGGACGAGCAGCGTTATATATAAGGATGCTTACGTTTACTATAACCGCAACCGCACTGGGATGTTTCACTGCTTGTATCACGCCACTCATCTGTGTTTGCCACGTAAAATTCCTATCATAACAACTGTTCCTACAGTAGAGTTAGGGACTTCATCAACAGACATGGCAAACTATACATTTTTCAGGGATATAACTTTTGACATAAAATATGAAAGCTTGTCAGATGAAGATAAAAAGGAAGAAAGGTTTCACTGGATGCACCTTTCACAGGAATGTGCAAATCATTGTGAACGAGCTAGCCAGCTAGCTGATGGGCTATTAGTGAGGGTGGGTTCTTCTGGATCTACAGGGTGTCCCAAAAATCTCCATAAAAAGGGGACTATGTATACCAGAACTACGTTGGTTGTGCCTTCGTCAGTGGATGTTCGTGGACGTCCACTATTCTTGGTCAGTTCACAACACTTTCAGACTTTTTGAATTTTGGTAACAGAAGTTTGAAGTTTGGTAACAGTGTTGTGTGTGCGACGTGCTTGCCACGTTTCTTGTTAAACTCCATTGCAACCTTGCGACAGCTTCCCAATCCAGCCACTAGGATGATTTCAACATGTTATTTTTTTTTTTTTTTTTTTTTTTTTTTGTCAAAGGCATGGTTATAAAAGTAATCTGAAAAAAATCTAAGTATAATATAAGTATAAAACCTAAGTATGAAAATTTTGGAAGACATTTTGCTGAAAAGTGTTACTTTACCCTGTGTATGGAGACTTTTGGGACTCCTTGTATTTCCATTCACAGAGCAATAATAATCAAATTATTTGTTAATTTATTATTCCTTTATCTATTGGCTTAATTGGTTTATAATCCAGTGCATGTCATAAATGTTTAGTCTAGCATCTGAATACAAAACCCATAATACAAAATATTGCAATATAAAAAAAAGAGGTATTCAGTATTTATTTCGTGCATAAAATACAATAAAATATAACAAACTCCTGGTGACAGTTTAACATTTTCACCTTTTTTCATCTTCTTTCTCTAATTTCCATTCATATCCTCAGATTATTTATATCACAGTGGTTGAATTGCACTTCTCTGAAGCAGCTTCAGGACACGTAGTATTTTTACGCTATTTTAACTTGAGGGTTTCATGTAGGCGTGTTTCTTACGCCATTTAGCTGCATGCTTATTTGTGAACATATCTGGAATGCATTTTCTTTTCATTTGTATAAAATGCGTGGTCTTTTGTATTCAACCAATAACGCCTGACAATGTTTCTTCTCAGAATGATTCTCATCGGATGATTCATAATTTGCGTATTTCCGCAGAAGGGTAAAAGAGACAAATCCGATAGCATTTTTTTATTTTTTTTTAATAAAAAATGAGAGATATTTTGCATATTAAGTCTTATATTAAGTGTGTGTGTGTGTGTGGATCTCTATGCTTATGAGAGATTTAATCTACAGTTTCACCTAAAGATGAAGTAAAGGTTTCCTAGGGCACTTAAGTAAAGATTAAACCACAAGAAGGTGGAGTCCCCTCTGCAACTGAAAGAAAGACAAGGCCAATTCACTTTTTTATTTTTTTTTGCCACAGACTGAAGACATTTGGGTTTGAGATTAAAAGATAAATATGAGAAGAGAGTTTAGAATTTCAGCTTTTATATCCTGGTATTTATCTGTAAATGTGTTAAATATTAAACATAGCACATTTTGTATCAGACCACCCAATTTGTAGGCAAGCAAAATATTGGAACATGTCACTGACTGGTGTTTCTTGTTGCCCAGGTGTGTACTATTAGATTGATTGTTTAAGCAATAAGTAGCTCTGAAAATCTACTCCTGGTTTTAGCCTTCGGTTTCACCTGAGAAGACTGCATTTGTTGTTAAAGGATAAACCAACATGAAGATCAAAGAGCAGTCTGTGGGAGAAAAGCAAGCATTTTCAAAGCTACGAAAATAGCTTGGTTATTATTATTGTTATTATAAACAATTTGGAAACTCCTGAAAAAGAAAGAAACCACTGGTGTACCGAGCAACAGAAACCGAATGGGCTAGCCAAGGAAACCAACAGCAGCTGATGACAGAAACATTGTGAAAGCTGTGAAGAAAAATCCAAAAACAACAGTCAGTGACATGACCAACAATCTCCACAGGGCACATAGTATCACAATCCACTGTTCAAAGTAGACTTTGAAAGCAGAAATATAGAGGCCATACCACAAGATGCAAAGCACTCGGAACACCAGATTGGAATTCGCAAAGAAATACAGAGTTGAACCACAAAAGTTCTGAAACCAAACTTAACCTCTACCAAAGTGATGGAAAGGCCAAAGTGTGGGGAAATAAAGGATCTGCTCATGATCCAAAACATACAAGCTCATCTGTGAAACATGGTGGTGGTAGTGTAAGTGTTTGTCAATTTACAGAGAAATGCATTCAAATTAGGGATATGTAACAACTTATTAAATGTTATTTACTTTAATTTACTTCAAGACTTATCTGTTCCTATACTTTTGCTTGCCTAAAAATTTGATTGTCTGATGAAGGTAAAGGTTCTATGCTTCATGTTCTTTTTCACATCTAGGCGTGAAATAAAAACTGTGAACTAAAATCCTAAACTCTCAACTCATATCCAACTTTTAATCTCAAACCCAAATGTCTTTGGTGTACAGCACAAACAAATGAATTGGCCTTTCCGTTCGAATAGTTTCAGATGGGACTGCATGCTGTTATGGGAAAATAATCAATGACACAGTGGTGCAATGTTGCCCAATGTAAAGCGAGATTACTGTTACTACCCCAAAGTTGATTATTTTCCAATAACATCATGTCCTGAAGTGTTATAGCAGCTATAACAAGTGTATTATTATTAGTCTTACCTTACGTCAAGTATCCATATACAAATCCCAGTGAATTAGTTGTTACCATTGAAATGATAACGTATTGAGATCAGAAAGAGTACATTTATATAAACCCGTGATTTGAACTACATTCGGCTTTGTAGTTATAAAGAATTAAGCAATGCCTTCTGACCAATCAGAATTAAGAATGGTTAAAAAAAAATCAAAATACATCTAGTATTTCCGTCACAATTTTTACTGTAATTTCATTAATTATTACCAAGCAAGAAAGCACAATAGAAACTTGCACTCACCTTCCTTCGAGTTGTTTTTCTGTTTAAAATGGCTCACCCTTGAGACATTCAACTATTCGAAAGACCACAATTAGGATTATGTACTGACAATGAGCCAGTGTGCTCACACTTGTGACTGTTGATATGTTTATGTCTCCTGTGAGCATGATAAAAAGTGGGAGGACAATGTTTCTAACATATCAATAAATTTTACAGCTATGGAAGTTATATCTGAGTTATAACACGTTACTTCCTTTGATAGAACTCTCACCCTGACATGTTGTTTCTAATGTGCAACAGGAAGTAAATGGCTTTGATCATGTGACTATTTATGCAACCATCATTAAAAATGAAAAGGTTGATAGGAAATCAAAGCAATGTGTAATTTCAACTGTACCTTGCTGTTCAGTAATAATACACATTTAATCCGACTGATCGTAATTTATTTTAATTAATTAGTAGTTGTGCTGTCTTTATGGCTTCTTGCATTTATGCAGTATTAATATCGCTGTGTTTTTCTGAGATTTTAACGTTTGATCATGAGTGTTGTGTTGATTCTTTTTATATGAATGTAATGTTGGTGTGTGTGTGTGTGTGTGTGTGTGTGTGTGTGTGTGTACAAATGTGGGTGAGTGTGTGTCTGTGTTCTTTCAGTTTATGATTCAGAAGTGTGGAAGAGAGAGCAGTGTGGTGTATCTCTTATCTAAATGTTTGGACAGAGAGGGATTTTTCGTGACAAATAATCTTATTTAAGTTAAAACTGATTCTTCTGTACATACTATGCAATACATACTATACATACTTACAATACATACTATACAATTTTATGTTAGATTTTATGTTAGAGCGTTTTCTAAACATCTGGGTTCTAGTAACTTTTCTATGTTCAATCTGTTTTCTTGGTTTTCTTGATTTCCTTGGTTCTCTGAGAACATTATGTAATCATTCCTAGATTTTGATGCAATGTAGTAGGAACATTAATACAAACATTTTTAGAATGTTAATGGTGAACAACATTCTAATAACAACTTGAAGATAATCATCATTACAGATGTTTTTACAACATTGCAGGAACATTGTATTTTTCAAACATTGCAGTCTAATTTTCTCATTTTAAAAATGTGAATTCATGACAAAAAAGTTACATTGATTTTCATGGTTTTAAAAAAAAGTTAGTTAAGAAATTGAATTTGAAGAAACCTTTAGAATAACAGCAATGATCAACATTCTGTAGTGTGTGGATTTTTTTTTTTTTTAAATGTTGCTCATTTAAAATAAAAAATATATGTAAATAAAAACCAGACATGCACAGAAATATTCTCCAACACTATTTCTGTAATTTTATGCATTACATATATCTAACAAAACTGCCTCATTTAAATGTTTTAATTGTGATGTGTTAATTGGATGCTTGTTTTGGGCTGCTTGCCAGACATTTTGCTTCCCCAAGCCTTTTTGATGATACAGGCTAGTGTTTCTGTCTGATATTTCTTTGTTTTTAATTATTTTTAACAAGCAGCAATAATAAAAAAAAATTGTTGGGGAATGGGTGCTAGCTAGTTAGACTGTTGGCTAACTTGCTAATCTTGTCAATTGTTTATTAATATGAATGAAATTACCTGTGAACAGTTCTATATAAAATGCATTATGTTCATTTCTATTTTAGCTAGCTAACTACCATTAAGCTGAATTAGCTATTTTAAAGAAAATCTAATACTATCATTAGCTTACTGCTGTCTTGCTTTTTCATAGTCTTCACTGCCAGTGCTATATTTACCCATAACTTTAGACTTATCAAATTACACTATATGGCCAAATGTTTGTGGACACTTGACCATCACACCCATATGCACATCCTATTCTAGATTTAGTCTGCCTTTTGCTGTTTTAATAACATCCACTCTTCTGGGAAGGCTTTCCACTAGATTTTTAGAATGTGGCTGTGGGGATTTGTGCTCATCCAGCCATAAGCACATTAGTGACGTCAAGCACTGCAATAAAGCCTGGGGTGCAGTTGGTGTTGAACCATGTCTTAATGGAGCTCACTTTGTGCACAGGTACATTGTTATACTAAAACAAGTTTGCGCCCCTTAATTCCAGTGATGGTAAATCGTAATGCTACAGCATACAAAGACATTCTATACAACTGTGTGCTTTCAATATTCTGGCAACAGTTTGAGGAAAAACCACATACAGTGGGGGAAATAAGTATTGAATGTGTCAACATTTTTTTTCAGTAAATATATTTCCAATGAGGCTATTCACATGAAATTTTCAGCAGACTTTGATATTAACTCAAGAAATCCACTCATACAAAGAAATCCAAACATTACAGTCCATAAATGAAGTTATATGTAATAAAGCAGAATAAGAACAGGAAAAAAAAAGTATTGAACACGTTAAGAAAAAGCAATATTCCAAGGCAAGGAAATTTATTTAATACTTAGTGGAGAATCCTTTGTTTGTAACGACAGCTTCAAGACACGTGCTGTATGAAGAAATTAATGGGCCGCAGTATTCAGGTGTGATTTTGGCCCATTCTTCTAAACATATTGTCTTAAAATCTTGTTCAACTGGATTTAAGTCAGATGATTGACTGGGCCATTCTAACGCCTTTATTTTTCTTTATCTGAAACCAATTGAAAGTTTCCATTGCTGTATGCTTTGGATCGTTGTCGTGCTGGAAGGTCCACCCACATCTCATCTTTATCATTTTGGTGGATGGCAGCAGATTCTTCTCAAGAATCTCCCGGTAAAAGGCTCCATACATTGTTCCTTCAATTATATAAAGTCTGCCAATACCATGCGATGAAAAACAGCCCCACACCATGATGCTTCCATCTCCAAACTACACTGTTGGTATAGTGTTTTAAGGGTGATGTGCAGTGCCTTTTCTTCTCCAAACATGGTGTGTAGTATGACAGCCAAAATAGGCGTGTCCAAATAAGTTGTAGCAAACTTTAAACAAGCTTCGACATGCCTTTTCTTTAGTAATAGAGTCTTGTGGGGTGAGCGTGAGCAGTTGAGTGCGTTGCCTATTGTTTTCTCTGTGACGATGGCGCCTGCTGCCTCCAAGTGTTTCTGGAGCTCTTTCCGAGTGGTCCTTGGCTCTTTGGCTACTCTTCTGACTATTCTTCTGACTCCCTGGTCAGAAATCTTGCGAGGATCTTCTGTGCATAGCTGGTTGATGATGGAGCGATGTTTGATGGCCCCAATGGTGCTTACTGAAAGATTTAGAAGTTTTGAAATACATCTGTATCCGATTCCATCAATATGTTTTGCAACAATAAGGTTGTGATGGTCTTGGGAGAGCTCTTTGCTTTTACCCATCATGAGATATTTCTTGTGTGACACCTTGGTAACGAAATGCCTTTTTATAGGACCATCAATTTACTAACCCAGCTGATATTAATTTGCATAGATAGGAGGTATAATTACTTTCTAACTGCTTATGGATTTCAGCTGGTTCTTTGCCTTACCTTGCTTCTGAGAACTGCTTTTTCTTAGCGTGTTCAATACTTTTTTCCCGTATCATTCTGCTTTATTACACATAACTTTATTTATGGACTTTAATGTTGTGAATTCTTTATATTTTCAAATTTCTTGAGTTAATACTGATGTCTGGTGAAAATTTCATTTGAATAACCTCATTGGAAATATATTTACTGAAAAAAATGTTGATGCGTCCAATACTTATTTCCCCACTGTATGAGTGTAATGGTCAGGCATCCACAAACCTTTGACAATATAGTATATCTCTAGAGTATTTCAATCATCATTCAACAGAGTTTATTGAAATTTAAACAGGTGGACAAAAATATATGGAGTGGCTCTGAGGCACATTCTGATTTCACAAATTTTCTAATATGTTTTCTTAATTATTTCCTGTAACTGTCTTATCATAAGTTTTATTCCATTATATTTGTTATATTTTCATTTTCCTAGGTATGATTTGCAATGCATATTTCCAAGTCCAAGCATGTGGTCTACAATACTGTGGTTTTTGTTAGGCATTTTAGGGGTCCAAGCACCTAATGCTCAATACTTCAGTGTTTTGTTTGTTTGTTTGTTTGCTTGCTTGTTTTGTCTACCACATCTGTAGTTTATGTGTGAATACAAATACAATGGACGAAGACTTAGATTTTCAGATATATTTACCAATAAATTTCAAAAGTAAATGACTGACATGAAATTTGATTCATGGATGCATTAATCAGCATTTCTGCTTATTTTCTGACTTACAGGTAAACCATTTGGTTACACAATACATTCATCTCAATAAACTCTTTTAAAAGTGTTTTCATCTTTAATTCTCTAATACTGTACAAGACAATAAAGAAACCCAAGATCAGGGATGAACATCATGGCCTGTCAGCCCTATTTGGTTTCAGATCAGATCAGTTTTTATTGTACGATGAGGGAAATATTGTCTTTCTCTCACTCTCTTGTTGTCTCTCTCTTAAACACCACACACATACATGTACAAACCTTCTGTTTGTGACCGTTGTGGTTCTGGGAAATGAGCCTTTTGCTCAAATCACCCACTCCCAGCAGACTGGCTTTACCTGGCTTATCTCTCAGAGAGCTTGTTTGAACGCTTTAAAGAGAACGCGAGGTTTTAAATTCCCTCTAAAACACAAAACACATACTCATGGCAGCAGAGAGAAGTAAAAAAAAAAAGTGGGGGGGGGTAGTGGAAGAGAAAAGACCTCGCACTCAACTCTCTCGTGTTTCGTATATTCGGGTTGTTGGGAGGGTCTGCTGGCTGCGGTGGTATCACCGGAGAAGTAGCTGCGTGCCGGTGTGTAACGGAGCGAGCCGATTACAGTGTGTATCAAAGCGATCGCCACACTCTCAAGAGAGCGAGAGGGACTTTCCCAGCCTCTGGCCCTCCGCCGCACCATTTTTAACAGCTAAAATGGAGCTAAAGCTGTATGATGAATAATTGCCAAGACCGGCTTAACGCTCTTCATGACATAAGAGGCAGGAAATATGGGTGCATGTAAGGTAATAGGTGCACAAATGTGCTTTTCTATCTCAGTGTGAATTAGCGTGCCTAATGCAGACACGGTTGTAGTTATATACACATTGGCATGCCACTGTGAGGCTTAGGGTCAATCTCTGGGTCAAGCTCATCTCTCTTTACCCTCAGTCTTTGATTGGAAGTTCCCCCCGTGGCCTCAGGTCTTGTTGGCTGAGAGACGGTCTGCTATCTCATCAGTCCTCTGGTGAGGCCGATATCGAGAGCCAGTGCTGCCACACAGGCTCTTGATTTAAAGGCCCAGTCTATATCTCACTCCTTCGCTCCTTTCTTCATCTCTCCTAGGCATTTTCGGATGCCTACGCAAAATTACGAGGGTTAAAATGCCTCGTATTTGAAGCCTTTTCTGTAATTATATTCTCAGCAGGATGGATTTCACATTTTGTGGAACAGCCTGAGTCCATGTTCTCATCAGTACGTGTGTATAAAGACTTGAAGGTTTTTGAAAGCATGCTGTATTTTCCATGCACTTCTACACCTTTTTGCTCTATTGCACAAGCATTGGCATACACACACATATACACGTACACAAACAGGAAGCAGATCACAGCAGAGCTTTTGTGAGTGCCGAGGCTCCAGTGTTTTTTGGAGCGCAGTTCGAGAGCAGCTCTATCGTGCCTGAGCACCTTTGCTCAACACACAGAAACAACACGGCTTTCCTCTCACTCCATTTTTATCCCTTATTCTCCCTCTATACCTCTCATTGCTTATCTGATTTCCATTGTATTTGAAAAGTGGACGGCTCTCTAATGACCCTGCCCATTTAACCAGCTGAATGCAGCCAGCAAGTGCACTGTTCAACAGCCTCTCATCATACACACACACTTACATGCTCTTTACCTCAGGCATGCATTGTGTTGGAGGTTGAAAAAAACCTATGTGACTCAATTTGTTGGATTATTTTTGGACACGAGCCATTTGGCTAACACACACAAAAAAAATTGTTGATCAATACTTCCATTTATGATGGAAGGTTTCACAATGCACTTTTACCAAGATTATCAGATGTTAATTCTATTATTACTCCACTATTACTCACTGTACCTGATTGAATGTCACTTTACCTTATCTTTCCTGCTACTTTCATATTTTTTTTCAGATGATGGAAAAATAATGCCTATAAATAATGCTTGCCTTGCATCCCCCAGGGTTGGAGTTGAAATCCTTCCTTCATCCTGTGTGCTTCAGGGGTTTCCTCTGGGTACTCCTGTTTCCTCCCCCAGTCCAAAGACATGCTTTGAACTCCATCCAGGGTATCCCCTGCCTTGTGCCCTGAGTTCCCTGGGATAGACTCCAGGCTCCCCCGTGACCCTGTGTAGTATAAGCAGTAAAGAAAATGGGTAGATAGATGGATGGGCTCCAATGTTTTGTGCTTTCTTTGTTAGTAAACGCCTCAGCAAAATCCTGAATTATCCTGATATAAAATGTTTGCCACATTGCTCACCCCTTCCTCATAGTTTTTCAAATATTTTTGTGCACGCTTCTTGTTGTGTTTGATTTTTTGTGTGTTTTTTTGTTAAGTACACCAGGGAGTTCTCAAACATTTTGTAAATGGTCTGCACTTATATAGCGCTTTTATCCAAAGCGCTTTACACTGTGTCTCATTCACCCATTTACTCGCACACCAATGGTAGCAGAGCTGCCATATAAGGTGCTAACTTGCCATCGGGAGCAACTTGGGGTTCAGTGTCTTGCCCAAGGACACTTCGGTATGTCTAGTCATGTGCACCGGGAATCGGACCAACAACCCTACGATTAGTGGACAACCCGCTCTACCACCTGAGCCACAGCCGTCCTGTTTGTTTTTTGCTTCCTGGGACCCCAGAATATATCCACATACCCCCTCAATACAGGTTCATTTAATGAATATAAATAACTATATAAAATAATATAATATAATATACAACTATTTAAATAGAATTATTTAAATATGTACAATAATATTCATTGGAGCCCATATTCCTGAACTTTTCCATTCATATAAAACATTTTTTATTAAAATATTACAATTAACATATAAGGAACACCTGTACACCTGCACATTCATTCAATTTTACTATCAGCCAATCACTTGGCAGCAGTGTAATTCATAAAATCATGTAAATACAGGTCAAGTGTGGTCAACAGAATGGGGAAAAATCTGATCTCAGTGACTGTGGAATGGATGTTGATGCCAGACAATCTGGTTTGAGTATTTCAGAAATGGATAATCTTCTGGGATTTTCACACAGAACAGAGGTGACATTTTTCCCAATTCTGATGTCTGACGTGAACATGACCTGAAGCTCTTGAGCTGTAGCCGCACGATTTTATGTATTACACTTCTGCTACATGATTGGTTAATTGCATGAATGAGCCAGTGTAAATGAATGTACAATTTCTAGATGGTGTCCGTGGATCTGGCTTTGGTTCCTTCATATAGGAACTTCCATGACCCAATAGAAGACTTGGAAACCTGCTTGTGCAGACTTCCCTTGCCTTTCCATCCACACACACACACACACACACACACACACACACACACACATCAAAGATCAATATCTGTAAGACCTCAAGGGAGAGCAAAAAAGGAAAAGGAAAAAGAGGGGGAGATACACTCAAAGACAGTCTGGAGGAGAATGAACTGAAGAACACACAAGAAAGACCAGAACTCTGTAGGTTTGTTGTTCTGCTTTGTACCTAATGTTCTTTTTTTCCATTTATTTTTTTAGACTTATTTTTTCCAACACTAAACTTTCAAAACAATACATATTATTGTCATTATGTTCAGATTCATTTTGAGTAACAACAGGTGATTTTCAGTCGTGTTCAAAGGTACTCCAGGACCACAGAATTTGAGAAACCCTGTGTTAGGAGGTTCGGCCATATGGTGTAGCAGGTATTTTAAAATAAACCTGGCACTAGCTGGTAGTCTATCTATTACATTTTTGGCTGTGTTTACAGACTCTGGAACTTCCAGTAACCAGGCCCTGCAGCTAGAGTGGAATATTCAAATCGGCTGCTCCGCTCACTGTACGCTCTCACTTATCTTTCAGTCCACCACGACACACAGTGCCATTCAAATCAGATCAAACACCACCACTCACTCCAGCACTGACACTATATTTGGCCGCCTTTTTCTCCATCAGGTAGTTGAGCCTTTGGGCTATGTGAGGCCTACACAACACTGGGTTATCTGATTTATTAATCCAAATCGGCTGATGAAAAATCCCCACGGCTATTAAAACATCGGCCATGACATCACCAGTTAGTTTCTTTACCCACCACAATGGTATTTCATTCAAAAGTTCTGGGTGGAATTTTTCAGTTATATCATCAAACCATGACATCAGCTATGCCTCTGCTTCACACTGCACGGCTAACCAAACCAGGCAGTAAAGGGTTAGCTGGGCTCTGACTATTTCTGCACTCAACAGTTATATATAAGGAATCTGCTGTTTGTTACGAGTAGAGTAAATGAACGGGGGTTTTGTTTATCTTGGTTGGAGAGCACGAGAGAGTGAGCATGAGGAAAAGAGAGAGGGGGAGAGAGAGAGGCTTCTCTATTTAATTTCTGCTTCATCAGTTGGAAATGTGCGGAATGTATTAGAGGATCCGTCTCTCTAGAACTTACTCTGGGCTACTAGAAACACATACATACGGCCTCGCTCTCGCTCACTCATAAGCACACATATACAGGTCAAAGTTCACTGTTACCAGCTGGACACTTTATGTGCTAGTGTCGTCATCATCATTGTTATTTCATCTACTCCTTTTTAGGATCTACAGAAAACAACAACAACAACAACACAATACAGGTATAACTATATAGGAAAATCACCAGAAAAAGGAACCAAAATAACAGTGGCTGATGCAGTGACGTCAGACGTGAAGGAAGCACATTTGGGTGTTTTCTCTATATCTGATTGAAGTTATTACCTAGGTAAGAGGACTAAACTGGGTTGAACTCTCTCTCTCTCTCTCTGTGTGTGTGTGTGTGTGTGTGTGTGTGTGTGTGTGTTTTTTTTAGACAAAAATCTGTAAGGCTGTGGAACTCCAGGATCAGCACTGAGAAATTGAGCTTATGCTTTATGGATATTTTGGTTTCATCTTTCCGGTTGAGTTGGGCATTGGTTATGTCAAGATGCATTGTCAAAGCTTATTTGTTGGCCCGTTTGCCTCGCACCGCTGTGGTTGGGGGTTCGATTCCTGTCTCCACCCTGTGTGCGCGGAGTTTGCGTGTTCTCCTCGTGCTTCAGGGGTTTCCTCCGGGTACTCCGGTTTCCTCCCCCAGTCCAAAGACATACATTGTAGGCTGACTGGCATTTCCAAATTGTCCGTAGTGTGTGATTATGTCCTGCGTCCTGGGTGTCCTTTGCCTTGTGCTCCGAGTCCCCTGGGACTGGCTCCAGGCTCCCCGTGAACCTATGTTGGAAAAACGGTACGGAAAATGGATGGATGAAATGTTTACTAGGGATGTGACAATATAACAATATAACGTGAAGTATTAATGTGAAGTAGTGAAGAACAAACACATTCATTCATATTTGGTAACCACTTTATTCTGGTCAGGGTCTGGAGTAAATTCTGGCAACACTGGGCACAAGGAGGTAGAATTCACCCCAGATGGGACCCAGTCCATCACAGGGCACCATTCATTCACTCACTCACTCACACACTCAAACATACTGTACACACACACACACACACACACACACACACACACACACACACAATCTACATGTAGTGTTTTTGGACAGTGGGAGGAAACTGGAGAACCCTGTGGAAACCCATGTGGAGAACAAGCAAAACTCCTGATAGTAACTCAACTCAGGACTCTAGAGCGGTGAGGCAGCAATGCTTCTGCCACCACCGTGCACCCAACTAACATTAAACTAATAAAAAAAGGGTTGGTCAAGGATTCTTTGGATAGTTTAGTTAAGTGAAAGGTTCGAAGCCTCCTAAAAGGGTTCTGATAGGGAAACTTTCCTGATAGAACCTTTCCAGGGTCCAAGAACCCATAGTGGTTCTAGATTTGCCCTAATCTCCAACTGATCAATCCAGCTTGGTCTGCTCCTCTCCCAGCTGCCAAAAAACAAGCTGAGCTGGTCAAACTGGTAGAACAGGTTTGCCAGCTGGTAAGTGTTTATAGAATGGAAACAGTTCATAGATTAATAATTTTACACCGCTATATCTATTCGAAAATCTCAACATTTAATGATCAGTTACTTCAAGTAATAAGGATGCTGGCAAAGATGGCCTACCAGTTTAACCAACTCGGCCTTTGTTTTTGGCAGCAGGCAGAAGAAAAGAGTGTATGCTATAACCATATGGATAATTGTGTCCCCAATATAGAACAAACACTGTACTAGGTACATATAAACAATATAATACACTGTTAGAAAAACAGTTTCCATCCAGAAACTCTTTAGGAAGTTAAGAATGATTAACTATGCAAAGACCAATTTTTCGACAACATTTTGATAAACCAATGAAGCCTGAGAGCGATCCACGTTACAGCATAGTCTAACAGTTTTCCTAATCAAGTAATATACTTCTTGTTAGATAAAATAGATCAAATTATTCTGTAGAGTAGTTCCTGTACTTAGGGTGCCACAGTCTTGTCACCTCATAGTCTCCGGTTCGAGGTTCGAGCCTATGCTTGGATTACTCTCTGTGTGGAGTTTCTCATCTTCTCTCTATGTCCCTGTGGGTTTCCTCTGGGTTCTCTGGTTTCCTCCCACTTCCCAAAAACATGCCAGTAGGTGGACTGGCTATGCTAAATTGCCCCTGACGTCCCATTCAGGATGTATTCCCATCTCACGCCCAGTGTTCCAGAGACAGACTCCAGATCCACCACAACCCTGACCAGCGGTTAGCAAAAAGATGAATGAGTTACCCTGCACTTTTAGGAAAAAGGGTCCGTCTAGCACCCTATTTTAGTTTAGTCTGGAGGAACCGATAGAGAGTTTTAAGGAAAACCTCTTTAGGAAGCAAAGAACTCCAAACTACCTAAAGAATCAAGAACACAAAAAAAGAACATACATAACACACATAAATACACACACAATACATTTCAAAGTACTGTGATTAATACTTTGTAGTTTTATTATAGTTTTGTATTGTTGTGTTGTTGTATCTACAATGTTAATGAAGGTGTGGTGTAAATAGACTATTAGCTAAGTGGCTAATTAGTGGTTATTGTGAAATGGCATACATAATAAACACACCCAGCTAATCCTGATATCAGTTAACTAAAAATCTTGTATTTTATTTCACCATCATTTGAATGTTACACCAACGTTTTTGCTCGCAGTGTATTATGGGTAATACACAGTTCCTTAACCATGGACGCTTCAGCATATGAACCCCAACAACAAAGACTATCAAGGTGTTTTCAAGATGTCTTGTTAAAAGTGTTCTAGTGTTCTAGCCTCTTTTTTTTTTTAAATCATCTGAGAAGAAAACAAACTAGACTTGAATTCTCATGTTCCTGACAGAACCTCAGTATTTTCCTGACAAATTTGAATACAGTGTAACCCATGTATTGAAGTTGAATATACCCTTCAGCTTTTCAGCTTTTCTCTTTATCTCTAAATTCTCCCGTTCTCTTATCCGACATTAGTCGCTATGGTGAATCAAACCATCATCTCCATGACAACTCAGGCCCTCGACAGCCGTGTTCCGCACCAAACACGCAACAGGCTCCTACGCACGGCTGCCCAAAACGCTGCTGTCTCTGTGTGTGTGTTGTTAATACACAAGGGGTGTTAGAGAAACAACCTAATTACAGATCTGTGATTTATGCAATAGCAGGGCCTTGTTTACAACTGCTGTGTCCCTCTTTATTTATAAGAAGCATATTAATAGCCATATCCGTTTTGCCACCTTTCCAGCTTGCTTGTATAATTAGATGTGCTTCTGTTTCTACATATAGAATCTTCCTCAAACTGAGAATGTTATTAGATGTTAGATAACTAATCATAAACAGATCCTAATCATAGTAGTCGGGAACCGAGTCTTACAGAGAAATCGGTGTATTTAAAAGCCTGGTATAAGAGAAGTGATTATATTAAAAACAAGATACAAAAAGACCATATTTAGAGAGAAGAAGTGAGTAAAGATGTAAGTTTTAGGTGTGTGGTTGCTGCTGATTAACTCCGTCAGCATATTTCATCAACATATTTTGTTTTGCAGATTTTTTGCCTGATTCAAATTCTATTTATTTCCCCTTTCTACATGCTCTGGAAAGATCTTGCGAGTTTTTATGGACAAGTTTCAAAGAAATATACCACAAACAGAAATAATGTGTGTAGCACAAAGGCTTGATGAGCAACCAGCAGCAATTTTTATACTTTACGTAACAATATTTTATTTATGTTAATCTCTCCCAACATTATACTTTTCCCTAAAAACTATACTACTTTATGGTCAGCATGTTTCTCTTGCACCTCCGGGGTTGATGGTTCGATTCCTGGCTCCGCCCTGTGTGCGTGGAGTTTCCATGTTCTCCCCGTGCTTCAAGGGTTTCCTCCGGGTACTCCGGTGTCCTCCTACAGTCCATGGGGACATGTGTTGTAGGATGATTGGCATTTCCGAAATCGCCTGTAGTGTGTGAATAGATGTGGGAGTGTGTGCCCTGCAATGGGTTGGCACGGTGTCCCCTGACTCTGCTGGGGTAGTCTCCAGGCTCCTCGTGACCCTGTGGAGAATAAGCATTACAGAACATGGATGGATGGATGGATAGATGGATGGATGGATGGATGGATGGATGGATGGATCTATGAATCTGGAAACCCCCCGAGTATGCAGCAAGATCAACAGTGTTAACTATACTGTAGTGTAATTTTTGTGTTTTGTTTTGAATCTGGTCTTGATTTGAATTTTAGTCATTTTAGTTTTGGAGCCAGTATGGAAGTTGGGCTATGTAATTTTGTGTCTAATCTCTGAAGAGTAATGTCTGAACAACCTACACATCGTGTAAAAATGAACTAAAAATGTTTATTAGACAGCAGGCATGAGATATTTAAATCAAACACATTCCCACATCTTCCTGCCAGCTGCCATTTTCTACAAGTTACTGTTTTATTCTATTTCAGTCAGTTTCAGAGGCACTATGTATAGCTTAGTTTTAGTCTCGCATTCAATTTCAGTATATCATGTTATATTAAACGATTTCATGGCTTAAAATGCTTCGTTTTAGCTTTGGTTAACTGTAATATCTCTGCGAGACTTGTGCCAATACTTCTGTGCAGAGTTTTGCATGTACTCCCCTGCGTCTGTGTCACGTAACGGAGGATAGGACGGATGCAATTGCAGTTAAGAGCTTTAATGAAGATTATAATATCCAGAGGGCAAGACAAAAGACATAAACAAAGAGAGGCAGTGGTCAGGCAAACAGGCTCGAGCAGGTAAGGCAGAAATCAACATCAAAGGAGTAAAAAAGTCAAAAACTAGGCTAACAAACACTAGATTAAGGCTTGGTACATGACGGAGAAAAGATCAACTGAGCGTATTACTTCGCAAGGACATTGTGTATGAGTCTCTTTTATGTGTGGTGTGATTGTGAGTATAATTGGGAACAGGTGTCTCTGATTAGTCCTCAGGAGAAGGTGATGTAGGTATTTATTGTCATTGGAAATGTTTATAGTTTGCGGTGCATTCTGGGAAATGAAATCGTGAGTTTGCCATGACATGACAGTCTGTGTGGGATTCCTCTGGGTTTTCTGATTTCCTCTCACCTCCCAAAAACGTATAATAGACTGGTGACTCTAAATTACCCCTTAGGTATGAATAAGTGTGTGACTGTGTGTGCATGATGTCCTGTGATGGACTGCAGATGTATTCCCAGCAGATCTACTGGGATTTTCAGGCTGTGTGTACTTAAATAACCACTCTTTACTACTGTGGTGAACAGAAAAGCATGTCAGAACACACAACATGTTGAATCCTGATGAACTGCAACAGCAGAAGAACCCATCAGCTTTCATTTCTGTCAGCCAAGAACAGGAATCTAAAGCTGCAGTGGGTATAGGTTCACCGAAACTGGACAGTTGAAGACTGGAAAAACTTCAGCTGGTCTGATGAATCTCATCATCAGATGAGATGATGAATTTCTGCTGCAACATGCAGATGGTAGGGCCAGAATTGAACGGTGATAGATTCTGCATGAATCTGGACCCAACTGGTGGTGGTGGTGTAATGGTGTGTGAAAGTTTGCATTTGCACATTCAAACACCAATGTTTGAAAGCCAAAGCCTATCTGAGTATTGTTGCTGAACACGTGCATCCCTTTATGCCCACACTTCAAAAAGTCCAAAAGTTCAGCACACCTCAGTGGTCTCTCCAGTCACCAGATCTAAATCCAATAGAGCACCCCTTTGGGATGTGGAAGATTCACAGCATCAACGTGCAGTTGACAAATCTGCAGCAATTATGTGATGCAATCATGTGGACCCGAATCTCAAAGGAATGTTTCTAACACCTTGTGGAATCTATACCATGGAGACCTGAGGCTGATCTGAGAACATAGATGGGTCCAAGCAAGTATTAGTACATTGTTCTTAGTAAAATGGCTGGCGGGTGTATAGTGAACATGATGTTGTTTTGTTTCCCTGTTTCATACCTCCTCAAAAAATATTTCATGACTGATATAAAGTACATCGACCAGCCATAACAATAATGAATAAACACTTAGAGATGAAGTGAACAACATTACAATAGCAGCTGTCCAGGGGTGGGATCTATTAGGCAGTGAGTGAACAGTCAGTTCTCAAAGTTGATGTGTTGGAAGCAGGAAAAATGGGCAAGCGTAAGGATCTGAGCGAAGTCAATTGTGGGGTGGGGTTTACTCATTCCTTACGTTCGTCTGGTTTAAGATCAGAATGAAATAAACACTTACTGTATGTGGAATCTAGAACCCTAAAGGCTTCTTTAGTTTGTCCTTACAGCAGACGGTATCCCATTCAGAGAGGGTTCTAAGTAGAACACCTTTATGCTAAGAACATGAACTATCCAAAGAACCCTTGAAGTAACCTCTTTTACTTTTTAAAAAAGTAACCCTTTTTTTTCAGTATATTCAGTATGTTATCGTTATAATGAATTTGGGTTTAATTCTTTTTTTTTTAGGGAGAAATTGTTAAAATTAATTTATGAAGACTAGACTAGTCCATAGGCCTCACATTATAACCGCACACACATACGCACACATATCGACATAACTGCATACCTGAGTGAGTAGATCCCACATACATCAAACTAAAAAGACAAACTGATACTGACAGATGCAGACAGTAGGCACTCAACCTTTCCCACTTCATTTCTCATTTTTCATTTCTATCTCTCTCTCACACACACACACACACACACACACACACACACACACACACACACACACACACACTCACACACACACACACACACACACACACACACACACACACACACACACATTTTAAGAATTTTACATATAGGCTGCATTTTAAAAAAAACAAGTCCCCAGCAAGATCAAAACATGTACACACACACACACACACACACACACACACACACACAGACACACACACGGCCAGGCTCAATGGTCATGAGGGGGGGAGATTAAGTTTATCTTTCACTCAAAGGCAGAGTTCAATACCAAGTAGATGGAGATCTCTCTGTAGTTTTCTCATTTTCTCCTAGAGGTACAAAGACATCCCCTTACACAATCAGACACAGTCGTCATGGGGGACTGTGTTAGCTGTTACACAAGCCCCCACTGGAAACAGGATGCTGCTTTATCAACACACAGATAGACACGCTGAGTGAACATACAGACAAACTCTGCAAATGAAGCTTCAGACTGTGTGTGTGTGTGTGTGTGTGTGTGTGTGTGTGTGTGTATGTATGTGTTGGGGGGGGTGTTACATGTGTCTTTATGTCTCTGTGTACACTCACTCTGGCCTCTTTACATCTGCTGTGGTAAGGAAAGAGCAGAGTTGGGAAAAGCGTTACTGTAATCGAATGACTTTTTCTGGTAACGCATTACATTTTAAATGTAGGTCATTTGATTACGTTACGTGCATTACTAATCTATTGTTAAGAAATCAATATTAAGTAAAACGCATTTTTAAAATAAATCACGTTTTGCCTGGCTGCCAGGGGCGTAACCTGGCCTGGGCACAGGGGGTTGTAGCCATGAAGATTTTTTCTTTAGCCCCGAATAATTCTCCACTTGGTGCGGTTTGTCACTACGTAACTGAACGTCAGTAAAAGAAGACCGCCTTTTACAGGACTGGTTTACAGGGAAATACGTGGAAACACTCGTGTCTTATTGGCTGACAGTCTCACTTCTGCCAAACGCTAGCTCACACAGTCAGTGTGAAAATGGATATACGCAGATCATTTTTTTAAAACCAGAATATGGGTTGAAACTGAAACAGTGACATCCTCTGAGGTTAAGCAGGAAACAAGGTGTGTAAATGTATATATGAGTTCCAGTTTACGTGAACATGATACAAGCAGAGCATAAGGAAAGATAATGGACTTTGCATGGCACTGTAGCAGCTAAACCCATACAGTGATAGCGTAGCCGTGCCTCCCCTTGGCTAGCGACACCAAACTAGCCTAGTTAGAAAAGTTTTATATTTGATCAGTCTGTAGTCCTACAAACAGTAACAACACCCAAGGCAAGTGTTATGAAGTTATTGAAATCCGAAATTTTTCTGATCACGTTATACATTGACGCACGCTAAAATTACTGAAAGAGCTATGAGTTTCAATTTGTAGTGTAATTTTGTAGGTTTGATAGGTTTTGAAAGTAACTTGAAAGTAACGTCATTAGTAATCTGATTACTTATTACATGCAGTAATCAGCAATATGTAGTGGATTCCTTTTTTTTTTTAGAGTAGCATTCCCAACACTGGGAAAGTGTTAAACTCAACACATGGCAAGCTTTATATTCAGAAGGGTGAATCAGCACAGGAAAAAAGAGAAGGAAACTGCTGTGGTTGAACACACACACATGCATGCACCCAGAAATATCTCAATCAGAGTAAGCGACGAGGTTCATTCATAAAAAGCAACACAGTCTCCGCCCAGACAAAGCCTGTCATCATCCTGTCATGTGACCGAGAGAGAGCGAGAGAGAGAGACAGACAGAGAAAGAGAGAGAGAGATGAGGATGTCGTTAGATATCGTCATCGTTGGTTCCAGTTCCTCGGTTTGTGAAAGTTGGAAACACCACGAACGTCACGTGGACACAGTTCACTTTCCATTGTGCGTAACCCACCCCCTCACACACACACACATACACACACACACACACACACAGTCATACGCACACACTCACACATTGTATGAAAAGTACAGTGGAGTCACCAGCTGCCATCCGATCCACCCACAAACTGCACCATTGCAGCAAACATCTTTCCATCATTTTTTTTTACAAACTCATAGACAGACAATAAGAGGATGACAGAAGCGTTCGTGATGCATGGAATCGTGGAAAAAAAAAGGAAAGAGAGGCATAGAACGTCAGAGAGAGAGAGAGGGGGAGAGAGAGGATGTGTTTCCTTATGGTCATTATTCTGTGCTAAGTTTATTCCAGTTTGAGGAACCGAAGCGTTCCCTATTCACCTCACTTTCTCCATTTAACCTCATGTTAACATCAGACATATTTACGCACTATTATAGAGCAGGGTTTTTTTATTAATAGGTGAAGAATTTCCTTTCACATAATTACCAAGTTGGACTGGCGTCCAATCCAAACCTGCAAATTGTTTATGTCTTTGTGTCTGTCTGTGTGTGTCCATGTGTGTCTGCGTATGTGCATGTGAGTGGTAGCTATTTCAGTTCTTTTCAGTCCAGAGACCGAAAACATGTAGGTGTGTGTTTGTGTCACTAGAGACTCATGACCTAACTCCACTTCCCTTTTGCCCAGGTATGTCAGCACTGATCACATGAATATGGTCAGATGGCAAACAGCTCTGTAATATATCCAAATAAGGGTACATGAAACCAAAAATGTACACACACACACACACCCACACCCACACACCCACACACACTGTGAGGTGGTGTTAGGGTGGCGTTTCTCAGACACACCTACACACTGACTTTCTATCTTTTTTTTTTCTTGCCTTGAGACATTCACCCAGACAGGAAACAGACATATGCAAATGCAAAGGTCAGGGGTCATAGCTAATTTTGGAATTGGAATAAGTGAAAAAACTACTTTCAAAAGCAATGTCTCTCCTTGCTTCTTTTCTCTAACCTGCTAAATGGAAAGCTAGGAAGCTAACAGATTTAAAACACTTCCGATTCAATACACAACAGTACATTGTTGTTTCTATTGGATCTCTTCAGATTTGACTGATATGGTTGATATGCTACTGATTATTAGAAATAATAGTAATAACACTAGCTACTAGCAGTTAAGCTGGAAATGGGTTGCTAGTGTGGCATTTGAGGGTTTGGGGTTTGTCTGTAATAATTAGTAAGTAATAGTTGGCAGATTACACAGTCCTCTGATTCCATGTCAGTTGAATTGACTTGTAGATGCAGTTCCCTCAGAATTACAGTCACACTGTTATGTGACTCAGAAATGTGTTTGAGTTTAGTGGTTAAAGCCAAAAACTATGAAATGAGGTGACAGAAAAGGGCTTGAAGGCCAACAAAACTGCTTTGGCATTCATTCTGGAACACAATAATGGCACAAATAGCATAAACAGCTCATTTTCTGTATAAAATCAAGATATCCAGTTGAGACTTAAAGAAGGATTAAGGAACAACAGGAAATGGCTCAAATAAAGAATAAATGAAACAGGAGGGAATGTGCTGTTATAAGAAAAGAATCAATAATGGGGTGGTGTAATGTTAACCTGAAGTTGATTGTTTTCCCCAACTTCAGCAAGTGTGCCCCAACCCAGGAGGTGCAAGGCAAATGTGCTAACCACTAAGCCACCGTGCCCCGCCCAATGCTAATGGTAAATGATCTGCACTTATATAGCGCCTTTTTTTTTAACCTTAGCGGTTCCAAAGTGTTTTACACTGTGTCTCATTCACCCATTCACACACACACTCACACACCAATGGTAGCAGAGCTGCCACGCAAGGCGCTAACCTGCCATCGGGAGCAACTTGGGGTTCAGTGCCTTGCCCAAAGACACTTTGGCATGTGGAGTCATGTGGGCCGGGAATCGAACCACCAACCCTACGATTAGTGGACAGACCACACTACTACCTGAGCCACAGCCGCCCATCTGTTCATCCATTCATCCATTCATTTTCCATACTGCTTATCCTACACAGGGTCATGGGGGAGCCTCAAGCCTATCCCAGGGAACTCAGGGCACAAGGCTGGGGACACCCTGGATGGGGTGCCAACCCATTGGGGGTCACAATTGCATACAATGGACAATTTAGAAATGACAACCAGCCTACAATGCATGTCTTTGGACTGGGGAGGAAACCCTGGAGAAAGTACCCCTGAAGCACTATGCGAACATGCAAACTCCACGGAGACAAGTTGGAGGCTGGATTCGAATCCCCAACCTCGTACGTGCGAGGCAAACATGCCCACGACTAAGCCACCGTACCCTCAATGCTAATCATTTTTATTTATTAAACAACAACGTTTCCTACATCTGATCCATTTAATGCTGTGGAACATCCCCGAAAACACATTAGTTCCTTTTATCACTTACATTACAGCAGCTCTAAACAGACATTCCTTCTCCAGCTTATCTTTTTTCCCTCTTAACGCAAAAATGCAGCTGGTCATGTTTCAGAGAAAACGGCGAGTGCAAAGTCGTCTATTCTGAAGATTTTCCCATGTCAGAAAACTTTCATTTACTTTAGTCATTTGTATTGTGCTTATGCTGTGTACTACACACATGTTTTTTTGGGCAGGGTTTAGTAAGAGCAGTATGCATGGTACGCCAATTTAAAAATAGCTTTACACATTTTACGTCATTAATTACTACTGCTTACTTCCTGTTTAATCACATGGCAACTACATCAGTAGAAAGTGATGAACTGAAATAGCAGGTTCCACACACAGGATAATGTGAGCTATGGTAGGAATTAAAATGGTAGCCTATGTTTGTGAATGCTCACCCTGGGAGGAGAAGGACTCACTTTAAAACAGCTTCAAACTGTCAAATCCATGAACGAGTAATGCTGTTAGCTAGTCAGAATATAGAAATACAGAAATGTACAAAAGAACGTTCTGTATATAATAAACACGGTATAGTCCACATCATAGAGTACGAGTGATGCTCTATGTTTCAGTCGAGTCAGCAATGTTTTTCGTATTGAATAGTGTAGTGGGAGGATGTGCACAGACCAGTGTATAAGTCCATGTGCGTACAGTGAGGGAAAAAAGTATTTGATCCCCTGCTGATTTTGTACGTTTGCCCACTGACAAAGAAATGATCAGTCTATAATTTTAATGGTAGTTGTATTTGAACAGTGAGAGACAGAATAACAACAAAAAAATCCAGAAAAACGCATGTCAAAAATTTTATAAATTAATTTGCATTTTAATGAGGGAAAAAAGTATTTGACCCCCTCTCAATCAGAAAGATTTCTGGCTCCCAGGTGTCTTTTATACAGGTAACGAGCTGAGATTAGGAGCACACTCTTAAAAGGAGTGCTCCTAATATCAGTTTGTTACCTGTATAAAAGACACCTGTCCACAGAAGCAATCAATCAGTCATATTCCAAACTCTCCACCATGGCCAAGACCAAAGAGCTCTCCAAGGATGTCAGGGACAAGACTGTAGACCTACACAAGTCTGGAATGGGCTACAAGACCATTGCCAAGCATACTGGTGAGAAGGGGACAACAGTTGGTGCGATTATTCGCAAATGGAAGAAGCACAAAAGAACTGTCAATCTCCCTCGGCCTGGGGCTCCATGCAAGATCTCACCTCGTGGAGTTGCATTGATCATGAGAACAGTGAGGAATCAGCCCAGAACTACACGGGAGGATCTTGTCAATGATCTCAAGGCAGCTGGGACCATAGTCACCAAGAAAACAATTGGTAACACACTACGCCGTGAAGGACTGAAATCCTGCAGCGCGCGCAAGGTCCGCTGCTCAAGAAAACACATATACATGCCCGTCTGAAGTTTGCCAATGAACATCTGAATGATTCTGAGGACAACTGGGTGAAAGCGTTGAGGTCAGATGAGACCAAAATGGAGCTCTTTGGCACCAACTCAACTCGCCGTGTTTGGAGGAGGAGGAATGCTGCCTATGACCCCTGGAACACCATCCCCACCGTCAAACATGGAGGTGGAAACATTATGCTTTGGGGTTTTTTTTCTGCTAAGGGGACAGGACAACTTCACCGCATCAAAGGGACGATGGACGGGGCCATGTACCGTCAAATCTTGGGTGAAAACCTCCTTCCCTCAGCCAGGGCATTGAAAATGGGTCGTGGATGGATATTCCAGCATGACAATGACCCAAAACACATGGCCAAGGCAACAAAGGAGTGGCTCGGGAAGAAGCACATTAAGGTCCTGGAGTGACCTAGGCAGTCTCCAGACCTTAATCCCATAGAAAATCTGTGGAGAGAGCTGAAGGTTCGAGTTGCCAAACGTCAGCCTCGAAACCTTAATGATTTGGAGAAGATCTGCAAAGACGAGTGGGACAAAATCCCTCCTGAGATGTGTGCAAACCTGGTGGCCAACTACAAGAAACGTCTGACCTCTGTGATTGCCAACAAGGGTTTTTAAACCAAGTACTAAGTCATGTTTTGCAGAGGGGTCAAATACTTATTTCCCTCATTAAAATGCAAATCAATTTATAACATTTTTGATGTGCGTTTTTCTGGATTTTTTTGTTGTTATTCTGTCTCTCACTGTTCAAATAAATCTACCATTAAAGTTATAGACTGATCATTTCTTTGTCAGTGGGTAAACAAACAAAATCAGCAGGGGATCAAATACTTTTTTCCCTCACTGTATGTGTGAATTTGTACTTTGTATTTTGTGTGTGTGTGTGTGTGTGTGTGTGTGTGTGTGTGTGTGTGTGTGTGTACTGAAAGAAAAGAGGGGTGCTCTGTTCTTTTTGTTTTTCATTGTGTCATTTTTTTCCGCTGGAAAGACTCTTGTCATCAGAATTATGAGTCATATTTCACAAAGACCCACTCTCTGAATGGAGCTAGTGAGACCCCTCAATCACACACACACACACACACACACACACACACGCTACACACATAGACAGCCAAATGGATAAAATCTCAGCCAGATGCCTCGGAAAAACACAATTTATGTGTTAAAGGCAAGGCTACATCCTACTACACACTTTACCAGTGTTCAGTGGAATCAGATTTCTTTTTATTAGAACACACACACAAAAAAAAAATCAAAATAAAACCATCTCTATATGGTCGGTCCTTTTCCTAGACATCAGTAGCCTGGACACCTGGGATTTAGTAGGAAGTAAATTTCATATCATGCTATTTTATTATTCCATGTTATTTATTTGTAGTTGTCTGGCTGCCAAGAAGGTTCAGCAACTGAGGGGGAAAAAAGAGAAAGAAAATAAACCCTACTGCCTATTGACTTCCTAATGAAAAGATTTGTAACAATAGCATGTGATATTCATTCTGAATGACACCACCTGCTACACTACACACATCAGCGGAGGCTAGGCGGATTCATTAGCATGCACGGATGACAGGTACGTGGACAGGAGCGTTGGCTGGACTGTTAATCATGCAGGGCTGAGCCCAGATTCTTCTCCATTAAAAAACATTTAAAAACATATTAAGACTGTTTCCATGCATGTTGTTCTTGCATGTGAGGGCTAATTGCTTTAAAAAAAATGTGAAAACTGGACAAAAAGTTGGATTTTATCATAAAACTTACCTCGGGTGTTATCACTGTTTGTCTGGAATTGGAGTAGATGAGAGCTCCATCCATTTCCCCCTCACACTAACTGACTGTGTGAGCTAGCTTTTGGCAGAATCGATCGCTGGCAGCCAATAAGACACAAGCATTTCTACGTATTTTCCTGTAAACCCTGTCTGATTGGTCACTGCCATCTTCTTTTACTGACGTTCAGTTACGTACTGACAAACCGTTCCAAGTGGAGAAATATTCCGGGCTGAATAAAATATTTTTGGGGTACAGCCCCAAAAGCCCAGGCCAGGTTACACCCCTGTATGTGGAGCCATGGACAAAACTGAGCAGAATCAATCACACTGCAAATCCGGCGTATAACTTTCCTTATACTCACCTCACGGTTAAACATATCGAGAGAAAATAAAGATGCTAGCCAGATGTTGGAGAATATAAAGATGCTAGCCATACTCTCTTCCTTGTCAATCACAGCAATACTAGTCAATCATGGGAGACTGTGAGCATTCATGTATGCGGAAGAGGTTTAGATAGCAGCTTCCTCCGAGTGTGTTACGCTGCTCTGTGACACTGCATGAGGTTGACTTCTCATGTCTTGAAAGGAAACATCTATCTATCTATGCGTCTATCTGTCTGTCTGTCTATAGTGTCAATTAAAAGGTGGAAGAAAAATATTTTAGCAAGCATTCTTTATACCATTGAGACTCAAACACAGGCGTTTATATTGTCCATGCTGCCAAATTGTTCATACATGAATTGTTCACCCAGAAAAGCAGACACAAAACCAGGGAGTGGAGCAATGATTTAAGCTTTGCAGTTTGCAGCCTGTGTTCTCATATGACCTTTACCAAATGCCAGCCTGAACAGATAAGAAATGCTCGCCAAATGTTAGCGGAAGTGACGTGCCATGCACATTGAGTCTGGTAGCCCTGGGACTGATGTGTGCTGCACGCTAATATGATGTTATTTTGTTTCTTATAATGCTGTAAAGTCCAAATTCTATTTTTATGAGGGCACCAGTGCTCTGTGTTGCCAGTTCCTGACCAAGAAGTTTGTGTGTCAGGTGGAGCCATTCTACTGGTCAATAGCTCATGTTATAGAAATTTGGCATTACATTAAACTTTATATATATATATATATATATATATATATATATATATATATATATATATATGTACTCACCAAAAAAAGAAACCTCCTCTCAGATTCAACTGCTTTTATTTCCAGCAAATTTCTTAACATGTGTAAATATTTGTATTAGCATAAAAAGATTCAATAACTGAACAAGTGTCACAGACGTTTGACGAACAGAAATGAAATAATGATTCCCTGAATAAAGGGGGGTCAATATTAAAAGTAACAGTCAGTATCTGGTTGTCACCAGCTGCTTTAAGCCCTACAGTGCATCTCATCCTCATGGACTGCAGCAGATTTGTCAGTTCTTGCTGTGAGATGTTCCCCCACTCTTCCCCCAAGCCATTTGCAAGTTCTCCATCATGTCTGGGGGGACACATGGTTACATGTCATTTTTCACTTCAAGGATGATCAGCTGTCCTTCCTGTCTCCCTGTAGCACTGTCTTAGGTGTCTTACATTACAGACATTGCAGTTTATTGCTCTGGTCACATGTGCAGTCCTCATGCCTCCATGCAGCAGGCCTATGGCATGTTCACGCAGGTGAGCAGGTCAGTAGAAAGGTTTCTTTAGTGTCCTAAGTTATTGTAACTGTTACCTTAATTGCCTGTAATCACCCTAACTGCCTATAAACTGTTTCAATAATTGTATATATTGTAAAAGTATATACAGTGGTGCTTGAAAGTTAGCGAACATTTTTATGCAGAATTATATATATATCTGCATAATTATGACTTAAAACATCATCAGATTTTCACACAAGTCCTAAAAGTGGATAAAGAGAACCCAGATAAACAAATGAGACAAAAATATTATACTTGGCCATTTATTTATTGAGGAAAATGATCCAATATTACATATCGGTGAGTGGCAAAAGTATGTGAACCTTTGCTGTCAGTATCTGGTGTGACCCCCCTGTGCAGCAATAACTGCAACTAAACGTTTCCGGTAACTGTTGATCAGTCCTGTACATCGGCTTGGAGGAATTTTAGCCCGTTCCTCAGTAGAGAACAGCTTCAACTCTGGGATGTTGGTTGGTTTCCTCACATAAATTGTTTGCCTCAGGTTCTTCCACAACATTTCTATTGGATTAAGGTCAGGACTTTGACTTGGGCATTCCAAAACATTAACTTTATTCTTCTATAACCATTCTTTGGTAGAACGACATGTGTGCTTATGGTCGTTGTCTTGCAGCACTTTATCTTGAGATTCATATCATGGACAGCTGTCCTGACATTTTCCATTTGAATTCGCTGGTATAATTCAGAATCCATTGTTCCAGGCAATCATAAACGGGGTGCCAACCCATCGCAAGGCACAATCACACACACGTTCATACACTAAGGACAATTTGGAAATGCCAATCAGCCTACAATGCATGTCTTTGGACTGAGGGAGAAAGGCAAAGTACTGGAGGAAACCCCGAAGCACAGGGAGAACATGCAAACTCCACCCACACAGGGAGAAGGCAAGATTCGAATCCCCAACTCTGGAGGTGTGAGGCAAATGCAGTAACCATCACCAACCACTTGTCCTGTACCAGCATGCCCAAAGGTGCTTTATTAGTCGTCTACCACAGAAATTTTTAGTTCAGGAATGACACTCCATACCTTTCATTGAACTATTGTTACATTTGATGTTATGGAAAGTCCATGAAACAAGTCACTTCCTGCTATCAACCAGAAAATACAAAATTCTCTGACCTGAAGACTTTCCAGTGGTGGGAAACCTACTGACCTTTATAAATCGGTTTATTATTAAAGGTCATCCATCATACAAGTTCTTGTGAATGTGAACTGTAATTACAAAAACAGTAAGATATTAACATGAGCACATTATGTGAATTACAGCTGGCACTACACAGAAAATATCAGAGCTGTTGTTGCAGAAAATTCAACACCTTAACACCGTCTAACTAATCAGAATCGAGGATTCAACCTCAATACGAGCTTTGAGACATTATTAGAGCTGGTAAAAATCACAACAACAACAACAACAACAACAATGCCTTGATGCTAAATAAGAAAAAGAGTTAAGCACTTTTAGGGAAAGAAACAATAACAAAACAATTCAAATAAATTCAGTTTTATTTGTATAGCACTTTTAACAATGGACATTGTCCCGAAGCAGCTTTAAAGAAACATATAAATTCAGGATATAGATTTTAAATGTATGTGACGGTGGCAAGGAAAAACTCCCTGAGATGCTATGAGGAAGAAATCTTGAGAGGAACCAGACTCAAAAGGAACCCATCCTAATCTGAGTGACACTAGATTGCAGTTCTGCAATTATAAATAAATAAATCCCTTCTATAAGTGTGCTAATACTACATATTCAAATAGTGCAGTTGTGTAACTGTGTAAAATTGTGTAAAAGTCATTACAGTTTTTACATGAAGTCTGTTTTGTTGAACTTATCCACTGTTCACTGATGGAGACTAGAGTGCTGTTTGTGGCAATTGCAGTCCTAAAGTTATCATACTGATTGTAGTCCTAGCCATCATAGCATAATTGTTCATATGAATTGACGTCCAGAGCCATCCTTATGGTTTTTAAGTGGTACCATCCTCAGTAACCTCAATGATCTTTAGGCTGTAGCACGTGGGGCCATCCTCAGCACCAGCATGTGACTTCCAATTGATGAGAATGCCAAGCAGAAGTAGGGCATCAGGATGGATCGGGCAGGTCCAGAGAGCAGAAGGGGTCAGGATCGTTGGTATCTCAGGAGTATCATGTGTAGCTTGACAGAAAGAAAGCGGGAGAGAGAGGGAAAGAGAGTGAGAGATTGTTAGGTGTTCTTATTGTTCCGTAATGTTTAAGGACAATGTACTTTGCGTGAGTGCAAGCAGGGACTCTGGCAAGACAGCATAACTGAAAGGGAGAGTCAGAAGGTAACAAAGACATGAGGGTGCCCTGGGACATAAGATGGCCAGCCGCTCCACCATCAAGAAACCTGGGTGAATGCGTGAAAGTGGGTGGGGTCGGGGGGGGACAACGACAGCATCCAAACCTCCCAGTTCACCACAACACTCTATGCCTGTGAGCGCTCTAGATCTGCCCCTTTACCTATTCACAAAATAGCTTGACTAAACAAATGTGTTTTCATCCTTGCCTTAAACACTGAGACTGTGTCTGAGTCCCGAAAAATGTTTAAAATGGTTTTGTAAGAGAAATATAGAGGAAGAATTCTGTTCCATATGGGGCCTGTTTGCGTTTCTTCTCCAGATCACGCTATCATCACAATGGTAACATCAATACGCAATATAGATTTTGCATTTGGTGTTCCCTGGATGCAGGCACTCTGGTCTAGCTGAGTGCACAAGGGACAGTACACACACATACACACGTGCACGCACACACACACACACACACGCACACACACACTTCAATAATAAATGACAGAAAAGAGTCTCAAGCAACTTTTTCAAGTAAACAGGGAACAAATGTGAGTCAAGAAACGTGGAAAAGAAAATGTAGGGATAGAGACAGCAAAAAGGGAAGAGTATGATGTATACGTGTGAAACAGCACAAGAAAGAGAGATGCTATCATGCTCATTGGTGTATGATTGGTAATTCGGCTCCAATGACAACTGTGTGACCAAATGCTGGATAGCCAGCATGCACGTATCCAAGTTTCTGAGAATGTCTTGTGTGAGTTTATGTGCGTATTTGTGCATGTGTGTGTGTGTGTGTGTGTGTATTTATTTATGCCTAGAGAAGCTCAGACAGTCACAGCGATTCATTCTAACTCTAGCGTGACCAATGTGCTGGGAGAAATAGATTGAGTTGACATCACAAACAGACCACAACTGTACAGCGGGGGAAAGGCCTGGAATGCTGGAATGTTGTGTAACCCACTTTTATGTAAAAAAAATTAAGTCCAATGCCACTTTTATCATCGTTCAAAGTGTCTTAGAGGTCTTAGGAGTGGATTTCAGAACTGGTGCTCTATGGGTGTATAAAAATCCATATATATATATATATATATATATATATATATATATATATATATATATATATATATATAATAAGGGTTTGTTAAAGAGTGTTTCAGGAGTGTATGTGCTGACAAGCTGAGGGAATCACATTGCTTGGCCAGCAGCAGGAAAAAAGTAGCCATTCCAATACAGCAGTGATGTGCAAGCGGCGATACAGGACACTTCCTGTGCTGACGTAGCACTGGGATTAGGATTAGCTCTGGTTCATCTGAGGGAATTCCTCCAAGGATGAATGCAAACAAACCAAGACACAAAACGTACGTTCAGACATGAGCTTAGCACGAAAAGCCTACAGGTGATATGCAGTTTTACACACACACACACACATAAATATAAACAAATATGTTGTCCACTAAATGATCTCATTAGGTCAGGCTACCCCGGTAAGCCTCTTAGCAGTCTCCATAGACGCACATACTCTAGTCCTCCCACAAATAGTCCTCTGGCTATTTGTATTGTGGCCCACTCAACTTAGTCAGGGGAAAGCCAAGCGACAACAGGGTGGGGGATGGAGGGAAGCCGGAAATGTTTAACTAGTTTAACCAGGACTACCCTAAGATCCTAAGATCCTCTATCCCTTTGTACGTCACACACATGTGCACAAGCACGCACAGGGCTCACTTAAGAGTCTTTTCTAATGCACTCATACAGACGGTGGACACCTGGCAGGAAGGGATTTGCTTCTGGAAAGTGTGGTAGTGTGGAAAGCGGAGCGGAAGCGAGGGATGATAGGATGAGTGCTGATGAAGGCATATGCGTCGGATTGCCTGCATCATTAGCAGCTGTGGCGTCACACCGCCCTGTTGATGTGGTGGGATGACAAATAGGGATGTCCGTGCAAGCTGTGGATATGTGTAATTACCGGTGTTAATATAAATCTGTAATAAAACATGACTATGCTGGCTCACTGGTTAAGGCTTTGGCCTACTGATTGGAAGGTTGCGAGTTCCCAGTGCTAGCAAGCTGCCACTGTTGGGTTCTTGAACAACAACCTTAAACCTCAACATCGCAAGTGTAAGTTGCTTTGGATAACTTACAATTTGTCAAAACAAAGGCCAAGTGTAAAGCAACATGACTTGACCAGGCATTGCATGTTGTGTATATTGGGGGGGGGGGGGGGGGGGGGGCTGACAATTCTCTGAACAGTATATAAGGGTATATAATAGTTAACTCCCCTGAATTGGCTGAATCAGTATTTGATGATTTAATGATTACACAGTGTGTATAGTTTGCGTAAACACAGTACTGCTTTTACTGGAGCGAATCCAAGAATCCTAATCAGAGTCTGGTCAGAACACAAGCATGCTGTCATGTACAGGGCATTCCACAAAACAGAATCAAGAAACGGGGGCCAGGTTCAAAACCAGGCCATGGACATAAACACATAATAGAGAACTCAGGAAACAAGGCCCGGACTTAAAACAACTAATTGCACAATGAGACATTGACACAACATTGTATAGATAGACTAAATAATCAGAACAAAACACAGAACAGGTGAACACCATCAGGCAACAGACCAATGACTGGATGTGGCGGAGACAGGACCGGAACAGGAACGAAAACAAACACAAGTACATAGGTGCTTGTTGGGAACCGTGATAAGAAGGGGAAACCATGACACTATGCTATGCTGAACATACCAAAAAGAATTCAGAACATTCAGGTATTTTTCCAGAGAATACCATGAGGATTTCATTTAACAAGATTATGTCAATAATTATCCATCCATCCATCCATTTTCCGTACCACGTATCTTACACAGGATCGCCGGGGCACATCATGGACAGGGTGCCAACCCAAATTCAGGGCACAATCACACATATATTAACCCCCCCCCCCCCCAACCCCCAGATATAAACCCCCTCAAAGAGAATCACAAAGAAAGGATGATGGATGAGGGACTTCCTAAAATTACACCTCACTAATTGTAATAAGCAAACTAAAACGTACACCCACAGACCACTTTGTTAGGGACACCTGTACACCATTACCTGGTCTTTTATAAATCTTCAGTTGTCCAGTTTCGGTGAGGTTGTGCACACCATAGCCTCAGATTCCGTTGTTGCCTGACAGGATTGGAATGGGATCGTCTGCTGTTCTAGCCAATCTACATCAAGGTTCAACGCCTTGTGCATTCTGAGATGCTTTTCAGCTCACCATGGTTGTAAAAAGAGTTCATTTGAGTTACTCTACCTCAAACCAGTCTGGCCTGTCTCCTCAACAAAGCATTCACACCCAGTGAACTGACTCGCTCACTGGATGTTTTTCATTTTTCTCACCATTCTGTGTGAGCTCGTTCCACATAAAAATCCCAGAAGATCAGCCATTTCTGAAATTCTCAAACCAGCCCAGCAAATCAATGAGATCCTTTTTTCCCCACCAGTCTGATGTTTTTCCACTATTCTGCACATAGTTCAATGAATGAGCAAATGTACAGCCGATGCTAATAAAGTTGTAGGTGAGTGTATTTCTTGAGTTTTGTGAGAACAAAAAACAATCATTTAAATACACGTCAAACACCCCTATAATAGCGCAGATCATTTCTCCACCATTGACTATTTTGTCACTTAGCAAGCTAGCTTAGTGAATTAGCTAGATAAATTAGTTAGCTTTACTATGCATTCATTTACCACACCAGTTAACTTGTGGAATTTAGGTTACTTGGATACAGTGTTGCAATCTACTTATGTTAGCTGGTTAACTTATCTTTCTACTAGCCTATAGTTTGCTAGCTAGCCAAATGTAGCATTGTTAAATACCCTCTCATAAGTACCACACATTTTTTTTTTAAATTGATTGAATTTTTTACAGTACAACAAGTTCTTTCTTCCCCTCTATGCCTTTTTTTTTTTAACTGTTTTTTTAAAAAATAGATGGATGGTGTTTGATGTGTGATGCTAACCGAGAGTGTACATTTCAAATTATTGAATTAACTGAAATGATAATATTGAGATGTATGATTATACCATTTCACCACATTTGTGTAGTTACACTGTGTGGTTAAAAAAACAAAACAAAACAAGAAGTATCCTGCCTTCAAGATCCTCCTGTCCATATATCGTCTGTCTGGCCTGTAATCAAATTAGTTTCACAATGTCACTCCTGCTTTCCTCACTTCCTGTTTCTGTTGACCCTGTGTCCTCACCACATTAGTGCTGCCAGGCCATTCTATCACACCTACGCACTACTGATGAACTTCCTTGAATTTAATGAATATGGCTAAAAGATCTGGTGTATATACCTGTGCAACAGAGACCACTTAGTGTCTGGGTGCGTGTGATAAGAGAAAGTGAAGCCAACCGCAGGGTTAGAGGCCCCTGTAGCTAAGGGGTCAGACCTCCGAACCCCCAGAGCTTCAATAAAGGAACAGACACTGTCTCGTTTTTTTCTCCCGACCATCTCTGCTCTTAATCATCTGGCGAACCTAGCAGCACTGAGAAATTTCCTATTACACTAATTAATGGAGAGCACCACTTTCCTGCCTGCAGCCTCTTCATTTTCAGGCTCAAGCTTTCATATATGGTTCGTTATCTTGACATGTGACACATTCCAGTTTTAATAGAACAGAAAGTATAGCATTGCTAGAAATGAGAGCATGCCCAATAACACATAGATACAAACAGAAGACAGAAATCTTTTATAGCCTGTCGCTGTTACTTTGATATATTTTAGATATAGAAGTAGTAAACCCAGGAATGTTGCTCTCTCTCTCTCTCTCTCTCTCTCTCTCTCTCTATCATTCAGGAGTACAAGTGAGATGAGTTTTGACAGGCTCTTACTCAGAGGTGAGTGGGTATATGTGTGTCATGAGGCATGTTCTCCAATTCTCTCTTTCTCTCTCTCTCTCTCTCTCTCACAGACACACACACACACACACACACACACACACAGAGTGATGGTCACCATCACCATTAAATAGAGTCTATAGTATTAATCACTGGGTTACTTCAAAAACATGGCCAAAAACTTCAGCCAATCAGCTTTCAGTAGGCATTTCGCGCAATTAGCATTTGAGATATTGTCACAAATCATCTATAGACTCTTTATTATTATTTTTTTTTAAATGTAATTCGGCAAGACCTGTCCACTGGGAGCACTATTTGCAAAGAGTGCTTGGACCCCACAGATCGCTGCTTGCAGCTTTATTTATTTATTTATTATTGTTATTATTATTATAATTTTTTTTTTTTTGGTCATTGTTGTATAAATCATGCAGTTCAACCTATCTTTAGTGAACAAACAATTTACACTCAAACAGTGTGAACGTTTATGTTTAGTATCTTGTTAAACCCGCTTTATTGGCAACAACCTCGGCCTGACCCTTCTGTATTTAATCTCTCATTGATTATTTAATATGACTGGGAGGGAGCTTCATTTTATGTATATAGCTTTATCAGTGTTTCATTTCACCTGAAGTAAGGGACACATAAAGAAAGGTGTGAAAGTTTTGATTTAAAATTAGGGACTTTAAGGGGAAAAAACAAGAAAAATGATATGGTCCTTTACTGTTGTTTTTTTTTTTTTTGGGACCCTTTCAACCATATACATGACTGGAAGTTAATTTCAAGTGCACACACACACACACACATTTTTCTATCCAGGCTGTCTGTTAAGGCCCTAGGTCAGCAGAATTAGTCAGAAATTTAAATATGAGTAAAATGCATTTAAGTCATCAGTCTCGTCTGAATTGGGCTAACATGGCCATATGCCTCAGCGCTCTCATTATAACACTGCTGGAAGCCAGTGTGTGTTTCCATATGTGTGACAGCATGTTTGTGAGAAGCTTAGTGATTTTGAATGGTACAGTTATGCTCACATATACCAATGACATGGATAAATAGAACTATAATGAGATTATGTTTAGTTGCCAGCAAAGGCACAACGCCACTGGGACAAATGAATCTAATGCTCTCAGACATCTGGGAATGTTTAACGTACAACTACACACACACACACACACACACACACACACACACACACACACACACACACATTTTTCTATCCAGGCTGTCTTTCTGTTTTATCATTATTTTGTGTGTGCGTTTCTTTTCTCTGTGTCCACATGGGTTTCCTCCGGGTTTTCTAGTTTCCTCCCAGTTCCCGAAAAACACGCCAGTAGGTGGATCGGCTAAGATAAATTGCTCTTAATTGTGCGTGTGCATGGTGTACTGTGAGGGACATCCCGGATGTATTCCCATTTCACATCAAGTATACATATTCATTAAAAAAAAAGTAACAGTTTAAACTTCATTTCACAACATTATTAGTGTAACCACAAAATATCTATTTCCTCCTGTTTAAAACCTCAGAAAAAAGAAATGAAAAGAAGAAAAACTATAGCCTACAATGCAGTATTTTAACTGTCACCACTATGAATGGCTTCATTCATCAGAATTTATTTAAAAGATAGAACACTTAGTATGACGGGCACATCAAATGATCACAACCACACTGAATATACTTTATATTGAGGAGTGTGTGTGTGTGTGTGTGTGTGTGTGTGAGAGAGAGAGAGAAAGAGAGAGAGAGAGATCTCATGATGGGAATGCAGTGGCTTCCAACAGCTGTGTGTATGTGTGTGATGGAATGACATGCTGTGAGAGCCTGATCTGGGCTGTGCAGTGTGTGTGTGTGTGTGTGTGTGTGTGTGTGTGTGTGTGTGTGTGTGTGCAACATTACATTTGCCCCCTAACTGCACGTCCACTATTATCTGTAAAGCCCAATGGTGTGATGCTTCACTCGTGCTCTGTGTGTGTGTGTGTGTGTGTATATGTGTGTATGTACTCATGGAGAACATTTTTTTTTGGACACTGAAGTCCAGTCTGTTCATATGACTCGTACATAAAACAACTAAGCCCCTGTTAACCTCTGTGTTTGTTCTGAATCCAATTCAAACGGTCAATTTGACATTTTTACTAAAATGATTTTTCCAGCCTGAAACTTCTGAAACTAATGAATCAAAAAAGGGGCAATAGTCAATTCTTCTTGTGTCTTGTACAAATAACCCGGAAGATATGTAGAACACGATGAAGGAAAAAAACAATTACGTTGAGGTCTACGGGGTGTCCGATCTTATCTGGAAAGCGCCGGTGTGGGTGCATGTTTTCATTCCAACCAAGTGGAAGCCACACCTGAGTCTACTGAAAGCCAAGATCAACTGTTTAAACAGGTAGAATCAGGTGTGGCTCCTCCTCCTGGAATGAAAAGCTGCACCCACACAGGCCTTTCCAGATAAGATCGGACACCCCTGCTCTATAAATCCTGCACCCTTAAATCCTGGGGATGGAGCTTCATGAACATGGATGGGAATCAATCGGATGGGAAATGTTGATCCCAATTATCCGTTAGAGACCTAATCTTACCTAATGCACCTTTAAATGTGAAACAAATATGGATCCAAAACTGATTTTTGATGCCCATGATATGATTCCTGTCTCTTAATTATACTCACTTTTTTATTCCTGTCTCTTAATTATATTCTCTGCTAAATCATTCTAAATAGTCGAAAGAAAAATGTCAGAAAAAGAGTTTTTTCTTCTGTGTGGATTGTATACATATGAAGACACACACAGTTACTTCTTTCGCTACTTTTATTCCTTGTTTCACACATTCTTCATAAGCTTAAGATTCCTACCGTAGCAGAGCTTAATTTCCAGATTTAGTAGATTAATGTCCATCCATCCATTTTCTGTGCCGGTTATCCTACACAGGGTTGCAAGTGAGCCTGGAGCCTTTCCCAGGGAACCGGGGGCACAAGGAGGCAGACATCCTGGATAGGGTGCAAACCCATCTCAGGGCACAATCACACAACAGACAATTTGGAAATGCCAATCACTGACTGGGGAGGAATCCAGAGTACCTGGAGGAAACCCTTGAAGCACAGGAAGACCATGCAAACTTCACATGAGATTCAAACCCCCAACCCCAAAGGTGCGAGGCAAACGTGCTAACCGCTAACCCACCGTGCTGCCCAGTAGATTAATGTGAAAATGCTTTTTTTTTAGTGAATGACATGTATCTGCATATATTTTCAGATTAATTAACACAGTTTCTCATTATTATAATGCTGTATGTTTGCTCTTGAAGGCATGAGTTGAAACTATGCCATACAAGCCTTATTCATGCCTTTATTGGAAAATAATCAATAATGGTAGTAAATAAACATGCTCAGGTGGTAAAGTGGGTTGTCCACTAATCGCAGGGTTGGCGGTTCAATCCCCGGCTCACGTGCCAGAGTGTCCTTGGGCAAGACACTGAACGCCAAGTTGCTCCTGATGGCAGGCTAGTGCCGTGTGTGTGTGTGTATGTGTGAATGGGTGAATGAGAAACAGTGTGAAGTGCTTTGTAGAACTGCAGAAGGTTACAAGGCACTATACAAGTGCAGACCATTTACTATGTATACCTGTTATAAATGCCACAGCGGTTTGCCAACACTAACAAATTTTTATTTCCGTATAAAAGAAAGGTATGTTGGTAATTTTGTGTATCGATTGCGAAACAAGTTATCACAGATTATAACCACTACAAAAAGCCATTCACCCACCAGCCTCTAGTTTCTGGATTAGGCCACAATCACATCGGGTTTAAATCTGACTGTTAATAAAGACACAAATATTTTGAGCACCATTCTGTTACCCCTCCTAGCATACATTTAGACACCAGCCTTTCTTTTGTTTCTTTCTCTTAAAGCTAAAGTAACAAGAAATGGAAATATAGAGAAATAAATATAGTTATGGATTAACCAGAAAGCACAACGTTCTCGGTCAAGAAGATTTTCCCATGGCGGAAAACTTACTGGCTGTTACACAGTGCTGACACTGGAGTCTCCTTCCATAAGTGTTAAATAATAAAGATCAGAAGAGAGGATTCAACAGTGCTGGGGTATAAATATGAATATAAATCTGACCTAATAAAAATAAATATTAAATAAATCTGATAAACATAAATATGAAATAAACGTGATTTACTTAATTTCTAAGTTGTTCTAACATCACTAATAATGTGATACTTTATATGAGTTATATGTACTGTATATAATATGGTGAGGTAATGGAGCTTTTTATGGGACACCGAAATAATAAGATGATGGGGGGATTTATGATTTATTCCAAGTGGATAAGATAGATCCCAGATATGACTGTAATGTGCGCGTAGTCCATTCGTTCATCCTTGTACAATGATCTGAATTCACTGGTTTAAGGAGGAAACGTGGGACATGCCATTAGACTTAGTAACATCTGATAGTAGTTTGCAGCATCATCTGGAAACGTGAGTCGATGTCCTCATCGGACGAGAGCGAGATAGTTGTGGAATGGGCTTGATTCAGACGCTAGTGTACTGGAGTAAAAGCATCAGCAGGAATGAGATCAGACAGATGTGTATCTGGATACAAATCACTATCCTTGTGTCTGAGTGTATGCAATACCATACTAGGCCTGCTTGGCTCAGAAGGCCGGTAGAGGATCTCTAAGTGTTTGTGCGTGTGAGTGTGTATGTGTGTGTGTGTGTGTGTGTGTGTGTGTGTGTGTGTGTGTGTGTGTGTGTGTGTGGGATGCACCCGTTGGCTTACCACGGAGGGAATTCCTGTTGCAATACCTTTGGAATCCTTCGTTCAAACTTCCCAATTCCTTCTCGGCGCACGTGATCAGCACAACTAATGCAGTAGCAATGAAGAAAGACAGACTTGGAACGGTGTTGAAGGTGAAAGAAATTTGGGGAATGCAGCAGTGCCGGAGGTGATGCGTGGATTGGGAAAGGTGTGTATTTCAGGGATGACGATGATGTTTTTGGAGACTTGGACTCACTCAGAAAACTATACAATCGGCGCTTTTTTCATTAAATGTACAGTGGGTGCACTTTATTGGTAAGCGATTTTTGACTGCAACCTATCTTTCACTAAGCGCAATTTATCAACCCTCTCATCCTTTGCTGAAAATTGGACCACAATATGACTACTGACCAGATATTATTTGAGTGGAGGTCCATTCCTAGCATGGTGTTTTACTCTGAAATGAATGGATCAGGAACAGCAGCATGGTGTGCATTCTTAAAAGCCATTTTATTAAACACACCTACCTTGTTAGTGTATAGTAAGGTACTAATGTTCATCGTTTCCCATGTACAGTTTGACCTGACCTATAAACTTCCCAAACCTGAGGTTTTAAAAAAAAAAAAAAACAGCAATGCTGGAGTACTAGAGTGACTCAAACCATTAGTTAGAACATACTTCCTCCAAAACATGCTTTTGAATTAGAACTTTATGATCTTTGCTGCTCTTGTTATGTGACAGTCAGACATAAGCATTATCTGCCATCTTCTGCAGACCTGAGCTCACAGTGTGTGTGTGGGGGGGGGGCAGCAGGTTGGGGGTCCTAATATGAATGAATGAATGAATCTTTATCGATCACGTATACATTATAGCTTGGTAGTGCTGGGGCTTGAACTCCCGGCCTTCCGAGCAGTAGCCCATAGCCTTAACCACTAAGCCACCACTGCCCCCTAATATGGTTCTACTTTGAACCATATTTTTTTTATTTAGAAGGTTTTAGACTCCCAGAGCCACAAGCCAAAAAAACCTTTATAGTGGTAGATGAATAGCATGTCAGCGTCACATCGGTAACTGTATTCCTTGTGTGTCTTGAATGTATAGCATGTTCCATGCTCTGGAGGTAGCAGAGAGACACATGCATGTAACACACAGGTGTGTAAAGTTCTAAGATAAATTAAGAGGTGGGGGGAGTCCTACTTCTTTCATGTTTTCATTTCATTTACTATAAAATAGGCCTAAAGTATGAAGACATTTCATTAAGCTAGCTGTGGTGATTATATACTGTAGTTGCAGAAATCCAGAGGACTGATAACTATAAGCAAATAGAGGTAAAAAAAAAAAGCTAAAGAAGGGAAGGTTTGGGGAGTTGTTGTTGTAGTTCGCATGTAGCTGTCCAGCTGTCGGTACAGTTGATCACAACAAATAGTTCGATTGATTCACAAAAATTCTCAACTCGTAATACCTGAGCTGTGCAGCACAACACGCGAAACCTAACAGATCTTAAACCGAATACAATCACACACACTCTAGAGAGGAGAACAGGACTTTCCACATGCATGTATGTGTGTTTGTGTGTCTTACGCAATATGACACAAGTGTTCCATCAACACGTGGTGGTTTTGTGGAACATGCAGCCTGGGTCACAGCCAGAGAGCATTGTGGGCCGGCGCACTGAGAAGTTTTTCCCATCTGAGTTCATTTTGGGTTCATGGTTCCAGCTCCTCAGAGAGGAGAGTTTGTGCATGTGTGTTGTTCATATGTGTGTGTGTGTGTGTGTGTGTGTGAGAGAGTGTGTATCCATATGCATTAGTGTTTGTGTAAAAAAGGGGTCTATAATCCCTAGACAGCAGTGTAACGTATCACTAATACTGGCGCAGGCTCTTCCCTCAGCTTTTATTTTTAAACTCCAGTGTGGAGACAAAGGGTCCAGTCAGCGCTGCCTCTGAGAACCAGGCCATGGGAGCCTGACCAAGCCCGGCTGCGTCACACACTCACCGCGTGTGTGTGTCCCGCGCAAGAGCAGACGTGCAGACCCACCGGAATGGGGGAGTGGAAAAAAAGAGGAAGAGAGAAAGGGAGAGAGGCCTGGCAAGGAGACAGCATCAGTGACAGCATCAGGGGCATTGGGCCATTTGTGATGATGTCACGGGATGAGGAAGTGGTTCAAGCCATGTGATGTACAAGGAGGGAAAGCACAAAGAAGAGCCTGTGCCAGAGCTGCCAGAGTACACACAACTGTTTTTTTGTTTTGTTTTTTAACGTCAAAGTCCTTCTGTTTTACTATTATATCCTGTTAGTTTCAAAGTAACCTATTAGATTTGGACTAAACGTGGAACAGCACTAAAACCAATACAGGTTTTTCCAATATGGTTCATCTTCTCCAACAAACTCACAAAGAATATATTTAGAATCGTTTTAAAACAACAAGTGATTTTAGTTATGGTCATACTCTTATTTTAATTAGAGACCATGACAAGAAATGCGATAAGATGTGAGATATCTATTTCCAGTCCGAAACCCAACTCTGAGTGCGCAGAGTTTGCATGTTCTGCCCGTGCTTTGGGGGTTTCATCTGGGTACTCCGGTTTCCCCCAGTCCAAAGACATGTGGTGTAGGCTGATTGGCATTTCTCCAATTTCATGAAATATTTTTCTTATGTTTATATTTATGGTTTGTTGTGTTTCTCTTTTCTTCTTTGTGCTTTAATCCTTCATATCATGCTGCAGAAACGGCCGAGTGCCTCCCTTAGTACTTCGTGGACATCCTGCGGCCTCACCGGTGGGATCGGGTTCAACTCAGGTGTGTGTGTGTATTCTTCCCACACTTGGGCACATCATCTACCCAGAAGCCTTCGTACACCTGACCCATGTCCTTGTAGACAAAGCGTCCGTGTCCTTGTTTCTTCCCATCCTTCATGTAGCCCTCATACCTGTTCCCGTTCCTGAGGAACAGCACGCCCTTGCCGTGGGGTTTATCCCTGAACCACTCTCCTTCATAAACATCTCCATTCTCGTAAGTCATCCTCCCATTTCCGCTCCTCTCATTCCTCACCCACTCCCCCTCATATCGGGATGAAGAGCTGTAGAAATATTTTCCAAACCACTCTTTCTTATCGTTTCTCCAGTTCCCCAAATACACTTTTAAATACCGCTCAGATGGCAGCTGCAGTTTGTAGAGTGTCCCAAAACCATCACGCACATCCCATTTCCATTCACCTTCATACATCGTTCTGGCACTCGTCCACACCTGAGTTCCCTGTCCATGCCTCTGGTTTTTCCTCCACTCTCTGGTGTACAGATCTCCATTGGGGCTGTAGAAGGTGTGGAGGAGGCCATGCTTCTGAGTCTTTATCTCCACAACTTTCCAGCGGGACTCCTTGATCCTTGGTTTGCCGATTAAAGCCATCAGTGATCTTGAAACAATCAGTGTGCAATAAACAGCGTAGTGTCTGCTCAGTATATATAGCCTACACTCTGATTGGCATTTCTAATTGTCCGTAGTGTATGAATGTGTATGTGATTGTGCCCTGCGATGTGTTGGCACCCCGTCCAGGGTGTCCCCCTGCCTTGTGCCCTGAGTTCCCTGGGATTAGACTCCAGGCTCCCCGTGACCCTGTGTAGGATAAGCAGTATGGAAAATGGATGGATTTATTACTTTTGTTATTTTTATTATTACTTTTTTACTCTAAACATATTTTTAGGCAAAAAATAAAAAAATCCTACCAATTTAGTATTCAGTTTTTGATGTGAAATGATTTAAATGCTTTGGCATTGTTGCATCTTGGTATCACCTTGACCAAGTGGTAAATACGCTATAGAGATTCGTTTATTATATTTAGCTAGAAATCTCAGTAGTGACAATTTTATCTGGCTATGAAATGAGCAAAGTTGGCTTCTTAGCTCTGTATCTAGACACATACTGCATGTGACAGAAAGCTTTGGATTACATCCAGAGGCGGGAAAGTACAGTTACTTTATTACTGTATGTAAGTCTGGTTCTTTCCTTACTAAGGCCAGTTTTTCTGCCACCTAATACTTTTGACTTTTCCATATTACATTTAAAAAGAACAATCTCTACTTTCTTCTCACTATGTGTTCAACCACAGTGCATTTCGCTCTAACAGTGATTACTAACTCTCTTCCTTGAGATCATCCTTCCTGCACATGACAGTTTGCATTGTGACAGCTACACTCTACTTCAACCCTGCTGAACACCTTTGGGATGAATTTCAGAATTGCACAACCTCACTAATATGCTTGACGCCCAAATCCCCACAGCAGTGTTCCAAAATCCAGTGGAAGGCCATCCCAGAATAGTAGAAAGGGCAGACCAGCTCCATATTACTGCCCTTGGTTTTGGAATGGGACAATCAGCAAGCACATCTGATGTGATGGTCCACATACATTTAGCTGTATAGAGTAGCTTTATCTTGTTAGCTAACATGTGAGAGATTAGGAATAATGCTGTTCTCAGTTAGCTTTGGCTAATGTTTTCCCAAATTCATTGGTGAAAGCGGAACTAATTTACCATCAGTAACTCAAATAGACGTCTTTTCCTCTGTGAATCTTCCTTGTACTTTTACTTTCTTCCATAAATCCATTCATTTACGTACCACTTATCCTGCACAGGGTCACAGCAGAAAGGCCTGGAGCCTATCCCAGGGAACAAGACTGGGGGCACCCTGGGTTGCCAACCCATCGCAGGGCATATTCACACACCCAATCACACACTTCAGACAATTTGGAAATGCCAATCAGCCTACAGCGCATGTCTTTAGATTGGGGGTCGAGACCGGAGTACCCATGGGAAACCCCTGAAGCACAGGGAGAACATGCAAGCGTTGAACACAGAGGGCAGAGGTGGGTTACAAACCCCCAAATCCCGGAGATGCAAGGCAAACACGCTAACCACTAAGCCACCGTGTCCCCCTTCCCTTTTACTTTCATACTTTAAGAAAATGTACAGTGAAGTTTATACTTTCGCTTTAACTTGGGTGAAAAATATTTGAAGCGGTACATCAGCTTTTACCAGAGAATTTACTGAAATGAGCTGTACACTTTTACCTGAGTAAAGAACTTGTGTCATTTTACCACCTCTGATTACTTCAGATACGATTATAACAGGAAGAAGACACAACAACTATTATTTCAGCAACTTTAAGGTTGATGCATCAGTAAATAATTTACGTAGCAAGTTCAAATGCTTCAAAATTGTCAAAATGAAACGAATCATAGTTGTAAACATGCAGTGCCAAGAAAAGTTATCAGGGATGATAGAAAAGAAGGGTTGAGGACTTCACTGTAGCTAGTGAGTAGCTTGTCTATGACTGGTCTGTCAGCACAAATTATTACATCAAATCGTTTAAATGGATTTTTTAAATAAAGATAGTCTTCAAAACTGCATTATTATGGTTATATTACCAGAGCTCAGCTCGACTTGCAGTTCACATGAACCAAGCTCTCTGCTCCTATTCCTTCGTGCCAAGTTTAACCACAGCCATGACTATAAAGCTGCTTTATAAAAGTGAATTATAAAACCTTTTTTTGTTGTTGTTAATAAAACTGAATAGTGAGAAAGAACGGGAAAGGAGACAGAGGAAAGGGAGGAAAGGAAACTTAGAGACATGGAGAACACCTTTATACATAATCCATAAAGAGTTACTCACTCTCACTTTCCCCACACACACACAAACAACTTATATGTTGAACCCCACTAATCCCCTCTGGTAACAGTTTCCTGCCAACTACTCCCTCACACTCTTCCTTTCTCTCCCCCCCTTTTTCTCCTTATGTTCTCCTGGCAGTGACGCATTCAGTGCATAATGAAACCCTTAAACGACAGGACATTCTAACTTGACTCCCTTTGTCCCTCCCTCCCACCTTTTTTTCCTCTTTTCACAGGTGTAAGGTGATAGGGTGTCTCCGCTGTTTTTGACTGAGGCTATTTTTGGTGCCGGTGGCTTGACTCAGAGGTGCTGCCATGCGCTTGGACATTATGCGACTTTGTGACGTGTGTTTATTCAGAATGAGGAAAAAAAGAATGAGCTGATTACCAATAACTTTTTTCATTCTATGAGTAAAGCAAAAATCTAAAGACGAAATGTTATTGACTTAGGAACAATGGTTACAATGGTATGTACAGTATAAGGAAAAAACTGAGACAAATGGAGTCATTAGCTGTTTGAGAAACTGTCGTCTGAAATTGACATCTATTCAAATATCCTGTTTTCATCTTTAATGCTTTCAGCAGACACTTACTATCTCTGATAAGGATATAATCTTATAATAATTTGGGGAAAAAAACTTTGACATTTTCCTTATTAACATTTTTGGACTATATATGATACATTAAAATCATTTCTCTGATACATTAAAATCATCAGCTGTTTTTTATTTTATTTTATCATTTGTCCAGTATAGATGACATTAGAAGGGCAAACGCTATGAAGTTGAATCAACCATTCACAACAAATTTTTTGTGTTGTTTGAATTTGTTGAGAAGTTTGGCAACAGTTTCCTGTTAGAGTCTATTGCAACCTTGTGAGAGCTTTTGTCAAAGCTATTCTTAAAGGCTATCTGAAAAAAAGTATGGAAAATTTTGGAAGACATCTTGCTAATTTAATTTCCCCTATGTATGGAGACTTGTGGGACACCCTGTATATACACACGTACAGTACATAATATATATATATATATATATATATATATATATATATATATATATATATATATATATATAACAGGATGCATCTGGACAGCAGGTGTCACATGTTTTGGGACATAGAGTACATGAACTACACAATTGAAAAGGTTGGTTAACACAGACTCTCTTTTTCAGATTCATTACGAATGCATTCGAGGGGTGGGGCTGTATCATGCTGGACAGATTTAGCGACAACCAGAGGGGCGATGACTGATGTGGATTACCCGAACCTTTCACGCACACACACTCACACACAGTGCTCTGAAAAAATATATGCCCCCATCCTGATTTCTTCTGTTTTCATGTATAACTCATAATAAATTGTTTCAGAAATTAAAACAAAATCTAAGATAAGACAAAGGCAACCTGAGTAAACACAAAATACAGTTTTTAAATGATAATGTTATTTATAGAAGCAAAAAATTTTATCCAATAGCATCTGGGCCTGTGTGAAAATGTATTTGCCCCCGTAGTTACTAATTCCACAAATCTATGAAACTGCATTCATAATGGTGTTCAGCTGGACTAGACTCAACCAGGCCTGATTACTGCAAACTCTGTTCAATCAAATCAACACTTAAGTAGAACTTTTTCAACATCATGAAGTTGGTTAAAAGGTCTTACCCAGTAACACACTATGCCAAAGTTGAAAAAATTTCCAGAAATGATGAGGAAGAAGGTGATTGAAATACATCAGTCTGGGAAGGGTTACAAAGCTATTTCAAACATTCTAGGATTCAAAAGAACCACAGTGAGGGCCATTATCTCCAAATGGAAAAACTCAGCATAGTAGTGAACTTTCCCAGAAGTAGCCAGCCTTCCAAAATTCCTCCAAGAGCACAGAAACTACTCATCCAGCAAGTCACAAAAGAGCCAAGGAGAACGTCAAAGGACCTACAGGTCTCTCTCGCATCAATAAAGGTCATTGTTCATGACTCCACTCTCAGAAAGACACTGGGCAAAAATGGCATCCATGGAAGACTGGAGATATGAAAACCACTACTAACCCAGAAGAACATTAAGGCTTGTCTAAATTTTGCCAAAACACACCATGATGATCCTCAAACCTTTTGGGAGAATCTTCTGTGGTTTGATGAGTGGAAAGTGGAACTGTTTGGAAGACGGGTCCCGTTACATCTGACATAAACCAAACACAGAATTCCACAAAAAGAACATCATATCCACGGTAAAGCATGGTGGTGGAGTGTGATGGTGTGGGGATGCTTTACTGCTTCAGGGCCTGGGCAACTTGCAGTAATCGAGGGAAACATGAATTCTGCTCTCTACCAGAAAATCCTAAAGGAGAATCTCCAGTCTCTAGTCCATAAGTTGAAATTCAAGCACAACTGGATTATGCAGCAAGACAATGATCCAAAGCATAGGAGTAAATCCTAGTCCTAGGAGTAAGTGAAAGACTGATCTCCACTTATCGGACACTTTTGCTAAAGGTGGCACAACTAGATTATGTTTAAGTTTAAGGGGGCAATTAGTTTTTCACATGGGTTATAGGTGTCGGATAACTTTTTTTTGCTTCAATAAAATAAATAAATAAATATAAATTGTATTGAGTGTTTACTCAGGTTGCCTTTGCTTTATGTTGCATTTCATTTGAAGATCTCTCTCTCTCTCTCTCGGATGAGAATTGAAGTCTGGTGGATTTATGATTTACACGGTGTAGTTTCTCTCTCATTCAATAGCCATACTCTGTCATGTTTCACATTTGTTTTAAATAGGACAGTCTAGTCTGTGTCTGTGTGTGCGTGTGCATGTGCATGTGCGTTTGGGGGGGGGGGGGGGTTGCTCACCTTATGCCACAGACATGCCTCTGCTTTCAGGCTATTTCTGTCAGATCCTATTTATCAGATCATATTCATCAAACTACTCAGCCACCTAAAGGCGCACACGCACACGCACACACACACACACACACACACACACACACACACTCGCACACACACACACAATAACATGGTATGCTCTATATGCTCGAATTATTACTCAAATGATTACGTACTGAAGGCAAGCATAATAAACTATCCTATTGGTACATTTATTTTGTATTCTGCATGAAACAGTACACTTCGTTATGTATAATTTAATCAAAATGGTGGAAATGTGATTTAATTTGATTCATATTATATTATATTACAAATTAATAACAGCTTATGGGGGGAAAAAATAGCATATAAGTATATAACCTATAAGTGTGTGAATATATAACCTGCAATAATATTTGGCCAAGTTAATATATGAAATATGGGTATATAGGAAATATGGTTATTAGTCTCAATGTCACTACTAATCATGAGCTAATCAGAACAGAAACCTGAATCATATTTATGCAGATTAGTTTATCTGCTCTCTTCATAGGTGTTGAAATGTTTTTCAGCTTTCTGTCCCATCCAGATTGCTCACCATAATTAGCTAGCATAAAGGAACATTCCAGCATTTCATCACATCTACTGAGAGGCGGTTGTGCAGGTGGAAATGTCTTGTTGATGAGAGAGAATGGCCAACTTGGTTTGAGCTAACAGGAAGGTTACAGTACCTCAGATAAACACTCTTTACTCTTCTCTGATGAACAGTAAAGCATTACAGAAAGCACAGTACATCAAATCTTGAGACATGCTGAAATTATCCATGGTTGTCCATGGTGATCTTACATGTATAAAAGCCCTTAACTGCAGGTTCATTAAGTACAGTCATTATTTCAAGTTAATATATGTATGTACCAGTATGTCATTTTTTTAAATATTAAAATTCTTATTCTATATGCTGTTTCCTAGAAAATAAGTCAATTTCAGTTTAATGGTTAGTGGAATTCAGGCATGTATTTTTTTTCCTGATAATCTAAATTTAACATTTTGAATTTACATTTGTCATGTTTAAATGTTTTTTATAAACTATTCTATTATAACAAATGTTTACATTTTTGTATTTATTCCGTATAAAAAGAAGTGGAACAGAGTGCCAAGAAATGATACTTAAGTGAAAGTACATAGCTAGCTTCGAAAACATAATTAAATGCAGAAGTATCCAGTCAAAAATGTACTAAAGTGAAGGTTGCTACTTTTAAGTGTTAAAAAAGTAAACACAGTTACAAACAAAGTTCAAAACAAAGTTAAAGTTTTTACCTGATGAAATAAAGTCATGTTTTCATGTGAAAATGTACTTTTATTACTTCTCTAAACTGTTCAGTCTCTGTAAGCTTGTTGATCATATGCATGACTAATGCTACATAGTTTGTTCATTAAATAACCAGAAGTAAAATAACCTATAAATAACCTATACTTACCAGTACAGTAGCGAGAATGCTGCCTTGCTGCCTAGTCTGGCATTAGCAAAGAAAACAGGCTAACATATAGCCAGTTAGCAAATTAGATATAATAATGAAGTATAAATACTCATGTATTTTCCACTCCTGTCCATGAATAAGTACACCGATTTCAAATCAAAATGACAGCTCTGGCCTTGTTATGGAATTTCATCAATTCAAATGTTAGCAGTCAAAATGTCATCCATACCTGAATGTGCTTAAGTGAATTACCAAACATTAGATGTACAGATGTGGGGCGGAATGGTGTTTTAGTGGTTAACACATTCGCCTCACACCTCCGGAGTTGGGGGTTCGAATCCCATCTCCGCCCTGTGTGTGTGGAGTTTGCATGTTCTCCCAGTGCTTCGGGGGTTTCCTCCAGGTATTCCGGTTTCCTCCCCCAGTCCGAAGACATGCATTGTAGGCTGATTGGCATTTCCAAATTGTCCTTAGTGAATGGGTGTGAAAGTGTTTGTGCGACTGTGCCCTGCGATGGATTGGCACCCCGTCCAGGGTGTCCCCCGCCTGTCCATGTGGGTAGGCTCCAGGCTCCCCAGGACCCTGTGCAGGATAAGCGGTACAGAAAATGGATGAATGGATAGATGTACAGATGTATAATTCCACTAAAGCAACCTATGTGTTACTAATTGTCTTGGAAATAGCACACAGTTTAAGAATAAAGTCAAGATAATGAGATAATGACAAGATATTAATCTAAAATAATGACATACTATGTTGAATTAAGTCAAAATAACCAACTTTTATTTCGATAACGTGCAGTTCAGGACTTCCACTACCGAAGCGCCGAATACAGATTAGATAAAAAAAAATAAAAATAAAAAAACAGTTCTGTCCCTTAAAAACGGGTTATGTCTTTCTGTGTCATTCCACTGCACTTTCCTGTAGTCGAGTGGAAGACTTCCCAGATTGTGGTTTACAGGCCGTGATTTGGTGTGCATGCTGTGTGTGTGTGTGTGTGTTTTGGTGTGTGTGAGTGGACTTTGATGATGGAGTGATATGAAATGTAGGCGAAAATGCATGGGCTGGGAAACGTCAAACAAGCAGCAGTGACGGTAACTTCTGTTCTTTGCGTGGTTTTATGTGTTTATATGCCTCCATACTGTGTGAGTGTGTGTGCTTTTAAGTACGTGTGTGAAGGCAACTGCGTTTTTTCCCATTTGTCTCGCGGGAACCCGATCCAGATGCCGTGGACAGAGCTTGTTGTCCAAAGCGGCCATGATGTCACACTCTCGCGTAGTTTGGGAAGGAGAATGAGACTTGGGAAAACACAAATGCATGCACTTACTCACTCACACACACACTCACACACACACACACGAAATTCTGGCAGAATCTCTGCATTCCTCTGATCCCTGATGCGCAATGGTCTAGTTCTGTCTGGGTCAGAAGGGTGTGTGTGTGGTAATGTGGCCCGTGTCAGACGCTACTCTGTGCGTGCAACGCTTTGATGATGTCATCACAACCGGGACGACATCATGACATATCCAAGTGGTTGCAGAGATGCACACTTCTGAGATGTGATACATTGTGGGTGGATCTGAGAGTGCAATTGCATAAAACGTATAAACACACACACACACACACACACACACACACACACACACACACACACACATAACAGGAAACATTGATTTCTAATATCTGGACTGCCTAGTAATAGGGAATATTTAGTACTTAACAATGAAGAAACTCTTTCACAATTCCTCCATGTCTGACTCTTACTAGGAATTACATCAACTTGGCATAGGACAGTTCTTTAGATCTTTTATCTAAAATGTATTATCAGTAGTCTATTTAATATGTAACAATCATGAGCAAACTTAAAAGAATTTGTGGAAAAGCTGCTACAAAACAATCATATTGACACTGCTGGAAATTATTCAGGAGCTAGCTAATTGGATAGTTAGCAGTTGGCGTATTAGATAAATCAACACACTCAGCTAATTCTATTACAGGGGAAAAGGATGCTACAAATGTTCCAGATAACGCGACTAACTTTACACTTTATTTAACTGTACAGCACCGCCAGGCTTAGGGTTACTGATCGGAAGGTCGGGGGTTCAAGCCCCAGCACTGCCAAGCTGGCACTGTTGGGCCCTTGAGCAAGGCCCTTAACCCTCTCTGCTCCAAGGGCACTGTATCATGGCTGACCCTGCACTCTGACCCCAACTTCCTGACATGCTGGGATATGTGAACAAAAGAATTTCACTGTGCTGTAATGTATATGTGATCAATAAAGACTCATTATCATTATCATTAAGTCATTACATCATCTTTACCGCTGATTCAGAAGCTACAGTTCTCACTCCAGATCCAGTCAGGCTTTACAATTCTCGAATTTCACCTGAGCTCTCCCTAAACTGTGACTCGTTACCTGTTAATCAATCAATGCATTTAAACAGCACACTTCAGCTACGTCCACAATAATCCGGATCGATCTGAAATCCACATTTACGTTTCGAAATCGCTCTCCGGCTACACTGCCGTTTGCAAACGTTTTCCAAAAAACTGCTCGTCTATACTGAACACGCAGAAAAACATATTACGCTTTGGCCTGTGTCATTCCCGTCAGGCGTTTATTTAAACATGCAGTCAGAAAGTTGTACAAAGTGACATTTGTCTTTAACAAAGCTATCAAACTGGATAGCAGGTACAACAGCTGTTGTTTGTTTTATGTTGAGTGGGACACGTGACTAAAAATACGTCATCGTTTTTGAATATCTCCTTTTTTTTCAGTTCACACTACAACACGAAAGCACCGTTTTCAAATTTATCTACTTGGGAGAGTGTTGTCGAAAAGCTCCGTTTTCCCTGGGCAAAAACATCATCTCTGTGTCGACGGAAGGACAAAACGTAGAGAAGAGAATGCGTTTACAAATTAATCTGGATTAACGTGGACGTAGCCTTTTCATTTCATTGTAATTTGCAGTTTTGATCATTTTTCTCCTGTTTTTTGTCTCCTGTTTTTAATCCAGTTTTTCCCTATTTAGATTGCTGTTAAAGATTGTACTCGCAACTGCATCCGACTGCCTTGAGTTCATGACGTGACTCAGATGCTACAGCTCATGAATCGTCTGATCTGTCGTTGTACACTTTGCTTACATTTTGGTATGCATTTTCATTCACCAGTATTGAAAACTTTAACTCAACTAGTTTTTTAGACAAGAATTTAGTCAAAGGACACCGTGAAATTGCTAAAAAAATATATATATATAATAATTTTTTTTTAAAAAGAGACATGTTATTAGAAAGTACCAGACTCTGTAAAGAAATCTCGAAGCCTGCCTAGAAAAGGTCTTCTTTATTTAAAAAATTCTATATACTACAGTACGTGCATTATGGGTAATAGACCCTTACACAGATCCCCACCAACAGAAAGGATACTTCTGAGATAATTATCTATAAAAGTAGGCCTACAGCCTAACATTTACAGGAAATGTCTTTCACGCGAGCTTAATCATTATTTATTTATTTATTACAAGAGGCGAATCTCTGAGACAAAATGAGCAAAATTCCCTGAGAGGACTCAAACAGGAACACATCCACTTCTGGGTGAGACTGGATAATGGGATTATAAATCATTACAGTATACAGGTGTACAAAAGTAAACACAGACAATAGTACATGTTATAAAAGGATTATCAGTATGGGCACATTGTACAGTAGATAAGTCCCGATGATATTATCTACTGAAACAAGGGTGAGGCTTAGACATATGCTGTTCTGGGGAAGTGCAAATCTTTATAAAAATCCATGTGAGACCATCCACATGAAAAACTTCATTCATTATTAGCACCATCGATCAATATGGGTGAAATGCTCCTTTAATGATGAGAACATAACTGATGGACTATTCCAATTACCTTATTTGTCTATGCACATCTAATGACAAGGAGCAAATACATACTGTGTATGCACAGATACAGACATCTGTATACACACACACACACACACTCACACACACAGTCAATGACTAAATGTCCATCCATCCATCCATTTTTTTGTACTTATGCTTATCCACAGGGTCACAGGGAGTGAGAGAATAATTTTGATGGGTGTATGCAAGGTCTGCATAATGGCACCACCTCCAGGCAATAGAAGAAAGGCAAATGTTAATTAATAGTTGTACCTCAGCAAAGTACGATGGGTTTCCAAAGTAACATACTGAGTCACCTTACAAGGGGTCAGGGGTCGTGAGATATTTCTAACCCCCAAAAGGGTTCACACTAGGAAAAGGCTTAAGAACTCCTGCATTAGACCAGGTTTGAGGATGTGTGCCCCCTTCTGTATGTTTTGGAGAGTTTATCCTGGTGTCTTTTTCTTTTGGTGTTACCAGCCATATTCTATTGGTGTTTGTGAATACAAGATACTTTTTGGAAGAATGGTGTTCATCCCTCCAGTACATTTCCAGAGACATGTAGAATCTATACTGTTCTAGCAGGTCGTGTTTGCCCAACACCTTATTAAGACATTTCATGTCAAGACAAAGTGTGACTTTTCTATTATGATAAGATCATACTCATCTGAACTTTTATATCCATTTATACTATAATTATTGGTCTATTACTTTTTAAACATTTAAGGCTCCTGGTGTCTTAGCACGTGTTGGAGACTAAATATGTTATATTGCATAAGGAATTCATGTCGCATACTCAAGGCAACTGTTTTGAAAAATTACAGGTTACCTTTTGAAATGAAAACTGTACAGTGCAGCGTGTGGCTTAAGTAAAATACACGTTTGGTCAACCCATGATTATTTTGGTTTCACTTCAAGCAGGTTAAAGGCGTTAACTTTTCTTCTGAATCTGTGTTTCCTGTTGCAAATATAGTCTTAATGCAATGCAGCAGTGCCAGATCATTATTTCCTGTCTGGCAAAGTGATCAGCATTGTTGGTAGTGTGTTCTGGGGCCTTCCAGGAACAGGTCAATTTATACTGACATCATGTGACACTCGTAGTTAAAGGGGGTGAACGCTTATGCAAGGCACTGTATTAAATACTAATCAGGGTTATATAGCATTCCATATATGCAAATATTTGAAATAGGGATTAGGGATGCATCAATACCAATACTGGTAGCAATATTGTGCACATTTACTCATATTCATACTCATAAAAATAAAGCTCAGATACAAACATCTGATGCCACGTAATACAGTATACAGTATATAATGTCACCCAGTAGTGTACACTGTCACACTATTCAGTGAGCATGGTCATAAAAAAGGAGTGTAAGGTGTCGTAAATTGCATGCACATTGTGTGCAGTGAGAGAGAGAGTTCAAATGTTTATCCCCCCGGGTACGGATCTTAATGTATTGTGTTGTCTTCTTGAGCATCAGTGAATGTTTGAGCTATTTGTAATAGTTGTGTACGAGTCCCTCAGTTGTCCTCAGTATGAAAAGATGGATCTCAACATCATATAGTCGCTGTTGGAAAGGGGTCAAATATGCAGAAGATGCTGGAAAAGCAAAGAATGTGCAGGACCTGGAGGATTTTTCAGAACAGTGGGCAGTTTAACTGCTCAGGACAAACAAAAGACTCATGAACAACTTTCACAAAACATAAATACAGTCGCTGATCATCCAGGTAACGACACACAGTATTAAGAATCAAGGATATGTAAACTTTTGAACTGGTTCATTTGTGTAAATTCAGTTATTACTGTGTCTTGTGAACTATACGTAAACATCTGATATGTGAAATAGCTTATTCAGGGCAGGACTAAATAAAAACAAAATATAATTTTTATGATCCCTCTTATTTTTATTAACATTCTGCATATTCTGCAAGAGGTATGTCCTGACCTATGTTATGACCTCAACTGTAAACAGAGATAAATAAAAGGTTCCTTAACACCCCACATGGTTAACACTATGCACATTACTTATTTTGGTATCAGCCACAGTATCAATACCAAAAAAAAGAAAAGAAAAATATGAACCGGTAACTCATAATTGGTCAGAAAAGATGCTATTGATGCATCCTAGTTTGAAATATTTAATATGTGGGAAATAAAATCCTCCTACAGGACTTTCCTAAACTTAAATAAAGCCTTCTGGACAACAGTGTCTCTTGAACATTTTGATGAGCTAATCAGGAGAACAGGAAGCTAAAACCTGAATCATATTTATGCAGATTAGGTAACACTTACTTTTCCAGCCTTTTGTTGCCCCGTCCCAACTTTTTTGAGACGTGTTGCGGCCATGAAATTCAAAATGACCTTAGTTTTTCCTTTAAATGGTACATTTCCTCAGTTTAAACATCCATCCATCCATCCATCCATCTTCTACCGCTTACTCCTTCTTCAGGGTCGCGGGGGAACCTGGAGCCTATCCCAGGGAACATCGGGCACAAGGCGGGGTACACCCTGTACAGGGTGCCAGTCAGTTTAAACATTTGATATGTTTTCTATGTTCTATTGTGAATAACACATGGGTTTATGAGATTTGCAAATCATTGCATTCTGTTTTTATTTACATTTTACACAGTGTCCCAACTTTTTTGGAATTGGGGTTGTCCTATTAGTCTATAAATTCCTTAAAATGGTCTGGAGTAGGAAAGGAATAAAGAATCTAACTTTATTATAAACATCTTCTTCAAAGTGTTAACACATATAATCCACTTGCACACAAATACTCACCCTGTTTGTAGTTCAGGGTCAGGTCTCTGATAGATGCAGCTAAAATTATAGCTAAGATATAATGTAGAACACATAGCAGTTGGTAATGTTTCCCCGATCTGTGTTCCATGTGTATTTTACCTAATTTTATTCTCCACACTGTCAGCACGTTAGCTAAAGCCTTCACCAGAGAATTGTGAGCAGAGGGCTCAAATCACTCACACTCGCCCGATAAGTTTGAAAGCCAGCAACACCTCCCATTATGGTCACTAATCATAAGTTCTGTAGCTCAATAACTTCTCAACAAATTCCCCAATGAGGATAAATAGTCATCACTATGTTCCCATTAAATCATAGAACAAATAACACTCCATCAGTCCTGAATCCTTTTTCCTCTTATTGTACAATATCAGACTCTTCATTTTATGCAATGTTTTCATTAAATGAAATATGAATATCATCTGATTAGTTCTGTAGTTTGTGCTACACAATAAAACTAATTAAAGGCAGCACTATTGGGTATTGGAATGAATGAAAAAAAATTAATAGTGAAAGCAAGGAGAGAGAGAGAGAGAGAGAGAGAGAGAGAGAAATAGAGTTACTGTATTACACACTGTCCAAGTCTCTGAGGTGCAATATGTAGGAAATAATTTAAGCCATGTGATTCCATGTAATCAAAAACTAATTATAAACAGATTTTAAAAACTTGTTTTGTTTTTTTTGTTTTGTTTTTTTAACAAAGGAAAATGTATAATGGTGATGTTTTCTCTGTGGGTATGTTTATATAATATTTATGGAAGGAGTCTCCAGTGTCAGTAAGTTTTCCACTATGGGAAAGACTTCACGACAGAGGTGTTTATGCTTTCTGGTTTCTCAGCATGATGTGACAAGCTGCATTTTTGTCCGAGTAACTTTAAGAAAAAGAAAAAAAGACATGCTGATGAAGCCAAGTGATAACAAGAAGTTGTCTCACTGTCCTGGTGTTAAATGTGGAAACGTTAAAAGTGGAAACAACTGGTTTAAAAAGCATGTCATTCATTAATAAAGTAAAAACTGTCATCGCTGTGGTATAAATGTTTTTTTTAAACACCTCAGGACATGTTGGTATAGGAAAATAATCAACGTTGTGATTACTAACTACTTTGGTATTCCTTACATATTTTATACAATGTTTTAGTTTGTCTGTATATTTTTTATTATTCTACAAAGATTTAAATAAAAGTTTTGAGTTCTCATATTCCCGTTTTAAATATCAGCTGACTGTGAATAAGAACTAAAAGTTCACCTGCTCTGATCTAATCTGAGTCAAAAGCCACGAAAGGTTTATCACATATTCACGTGCTAAAAAGAGTGTGATACTATTACAATCATGCGCTGGTTATAATGCGAGTATGTGTGTTACATAGCTCGTGTCCTTCTTTCATAACACAGGCCCCGTGTCGGATTTCTCCTGCTGACAGTGTGTCCTAATGCATAGTGGAAAAAGCACCCTAAAAATAACACACACATACACCCTCACACACCGTGGCATGTCAGGGATGGGAGGTTAATATTAGAAAGCACAGCCAGTAATAGCAGGAGAGGGCGAGAGGCTCACACTGTCCTGCTCGGGGTCTCCTCGTGGCCCTCACGTCACACTCACGTAGTGCATACTGTGGCTGGTCACACATACACATACATGCTTGTGCCCCTGTGCCACATTCCAGCAGCAGTCACATGCGGTGCATCATCAGAACTAGTACTCCTGCCTCCTCAGTGCACTGCTAGTGGCTATTCCTGAAGAGGGAGAGGGAGATAGGGCAGGAAGGAGAGAGAGAGAGAGAGAGGTGGGTGGAAGGGGTTTGTGAGAGCTTATTTTACCCTCTCAGCCGGAGCTTGTGCTGTGCCAAGTGCACTTTGACAACTTGCCAGCACTCAAATTAAGAGCTGGTGATACCATATCCTCACCTCTCCAACTCACTCTGGCCTCAAAGTGCTGGCTGTTCACTCACTGTTATAATTCCTCTGGACTGGTGAGCTACTATTTTTCAGTTTAATATATGTTATGCCATATTAAATGTGGAGTTTTTGATTTTTGACAGTGGTTTTATATTGAAAGTAATATACAGTATATCATTTCAATGAGTCATCTGAGAAATGCTGAATTTGTGAGCGCACTGGTAGAACAGTACCACATCTACTGCATTTCATTTGCATTCTTTAAAATAATCTGTACTTGTAATAGCAGTTTCAATCGAAATACTTTCACAGTAACTCCTATCCCGGGAACACCGGGTGTGGGACGCGTTCAGTCTATCGCATGCAGTATATTTATAAAGAATAAAAATTTGTTTATGTTGTGGTTGTTACATTTGGTTTCTGTAACAGAGTCCCAAATGGCACTTGGTATATATCGCTCTTTGCAAGTTCTTGAATGCATCTATTATTTTACATGCAGTTGTGTGCATACAGTGGATATAAAAAGTCTACACACCCCTGTTAAAATGGCAGGTTTTTGTGAAGTAAAAGAATTAAACTAAGATAAATCATGTCAGGTCTTTCCCTACATATAATGTGAATTTGCAAAGTATACAAATAAAGTTTTTAAAAAAAAAAAAAAAAAAAAAACATCAAAAAAAAAAAAAAGGGACAAGAAATGTTTTTAGGGGAAAAATAAAAAATAAAAAATAAAAAATGTACAATAATGTAGTTGTATAAGTGTGCACACCCCTAAACTAAAAAATTTTTGAAGCAGCTTTTGACTTTACTACACCCCTCAGTCTTTTTGGGTAAGAGTTATCAGCGTGGCACATCTCGACTTGGCAATATTTTCCCACTCTTTCTTGCAAAAACATTCTAGATCCATCAGATTGTAAGGGAATCTCCTGTACACAGCCCGCTTCAGGTCACCCCACAGATTTTTGTTGGATTCAGGTCTGGGCTCTGGCTAGGCCATTCAACAACACTGATCTTCTTTTGGTTAAGCCATTCCTTTGTTGATTTGGATGTATGCTTTGGGTCACTGTCATGCTGAAAGGGGAAATTCCTTTTCATCTTCAGCTTACTAGCAGACACTGGAAGGTTTTACACTAAAATAGATTGGTATTTGTAGCTGTCCATGAATCCCTCCATGTTGATAAATGTCCCAGGTCTGGTTGAAGAAAAGCAGCCCTAAGACATGATGCTGCCACCACCATGCTTCTCTGTGGGTATGGTGTCTTTTGATGAAAGGGCTGTTTTATTTGCACTAAACATACCTTTTTAAATTACTGAATTATTATACCTTTTGGAATTGGTCTCATCAGACCATAACACATTTTGTCCCATGGTTTGGGGTGATTTAGTTGAGCTTGGATGTTTGTTTTTTTTGTAAGAAAGTGCTTTCATCTAGCCAGCCTACCCCATAGCCCAGACACATGAAGAATACGAGAGATAGTTGTCACATCAGTACTTGTCAGATATTCCTACAGCTCCTTTAATATTGCCGGAGGTCTCATGGCAGCCTCCCTGGTAAGTTTTTGTCTTGTCATTTTATACATTTTGGAGGGACGTCCTATTCTTGGTAATGTCACTGTGGTACTTGATTCTCTCTATTTGGTTGGATGAAACCAAGAGGATATGAAGAAAACCCTACAGATCTTTATTTGAGGTTAATCGGAATAATTTCATTGATGACAGCTGTATGATAATTACTTTTGAACATGAAATTGAATGTGATTGGTTCATTCCGAACACAGCCACATCCCCAATTATGAAAGGGTGTGCACACTTATGCAGCCAGATTATTGTACAATCTAAAAAAAATGCCGGGTTATTTTTTCTACCCAAATGCTGGGTTAAGCCTTTTAGGTTATTTAATTGGATTATTTTCTCAGTCTTGGGCAGTTTTTGGGTAGTTTTGTATAACCCAACCGCTGGGTTAGTGACTGGGTCATTTTCACTCACAGTTGAATCAGTGCACCCATCCCCCACCCGACGCCTCAGCCTAGCTCCTTGGGTCAAATCAAGTCAGCGCAGACTGTTCAAATTCGCCTCCGGTGGAGGTAGTGGGTTTTAAGCGGACAGACGGTTAGATTTATTTAGAGTGACAAGTTTTGTATCAATATATTTATCCATAAAACCATTACTGTACACTAGAAAAAGCAAAAGTGTGTGATAACAGTCCAGTTTACAAGACACTAAATGCGCCGCTATCTTCATTAGCTTTGGCTTACTTGTTTGTAATGTCCACTGGATGGTAAGTTGGTTACTAAGTTTTTTTGGATGTTTTAAACATCTCCTTCGATCAAAATCTGATGTTTCGTCTTAAATATATGACTTAAGTCTATGTATAAACACCACTTTAGCAGCTCTAGCAATACATTTCTGAACAACTTCTTGTGTATAAATAAAGGTGATACCATGTTGACATATTTGTTTATAATGTGGTATATTTGACATTTTCAAAGGGTAAAAATAACCCTGAAAATATTAACCCATTTATGAAATAAAATTAACCCAGCATTTTTGTAAAATGTAATTATCCTTTGGGTTGAAAAACAACCCATTTGCTGGGTTAAAATTAACAACCAAACTTGATGGGTTAGTTTAACCCAAAATGTGTTCTGTCCTATATTTACCCAGATGTTAGGCTAAAAATAACCCAGTTTGGGTTGTTTTTAAGCCAGTATTTTTTAGAGTGTAGCTTTTTATTTTTCCCTAAAATATTTAAGATGTTTTTCATTTTTTATATGTTGTAATTTCACATTGATTTATCTTGGTTTCTTATCTTTTTTTTTCTTCTTTAAAAAACCCCCCAAAACTTGCCATTTTAATAGAGGTGTGTAGACTTTTAATATCCACTGTATATAGTGAATATGAAGCCAAGATTTCGCCTAACTTTACCTTCCTGGGGCATAAACAATAATAAAAACATTTCTGCATGACACTTTGTTGAAAACGGAATACTATGTGTGAGGAAAAAAGGAATCATAATCAGTAGTTAGATAGAATTATGAGATAGAATAAATAGATAGAATTATGAGAATTATGATATTTCCTCCTTGTAATTTCCTCAGATTAAGAAGGTGAGAATTTGTACCTTCCATAGTTTATGTGATATGAATGACTCCTGTAGCAGAACTGTTGGCTCTATCTGGTTAATTAATAATAAAAGCATTTTAGGTACTTGAAAGATTTTGTCATTTGATTTAATCATTCATGGGGACGTTTGGCTGGTTCCTCTGACGAAAATTGTTTTTTGTTGCAAAACCTGCAGCTTTTATTTGAAAATTTTTATTTAAAGAGCCAAAAGCTTGGTTATTGGGTTAAGGTCAGAGTTAGATTTAGGTGTAGCATAGCAATAAGTAGCTACATTAAATGGAAGGACCTTACAAGGATAGCATGAAGATGATGATGATGATGATGATGGTGTGTGTGAGTGTGTGTGTGTGTGTGTGTGTGTGTGTGTGTGTTGGTATCCCCAAAGGAGTGCAGAAGTACTGGCCTGAGTGTAGGATCGATGACGGCTGGCGCTCTGTTCCATGCTTTATCAACCATATGATCCATTAAAACCAGCCACTTTCTGCTGGCATGCCCCCCCCCCGCACACACTTCTTCTGCCATTCCACACCAGTTGCTCATACTGCATCCCTGAGGAGAGCTGTGATTCCAATACTGCTTGAAAAAACTCACTGAGCCATACATTATGAGTGCATACATGCACAAAAGCACACACACACACGCAGAGAGAGAGAGAGAGAGAGAGAGAGAACTGGGACATGGGTGAAGAAAGTAAAGCGTGCAATAACTAAAGCACATAAAAACAATGTTAGCTTAGAAAATCTTAGAACTTGCATTTTCTTCTAATTTTCTTTCTATGTGCCAAGAGGGTGTCTCTGTAAGTTCATAATGTCTACACACACACACACACACACACACACACACACACACACACACATTTACATTGTGATTTAGGTCACAGGTGTCAAACTGAGGTTTTGAAGTGCTGAATCTCTTTTGTGCATTCCTTACACTAAAACCCAAATAAAGCAAAGCAGATTATATGCTAGGTAAGCACAAGGTATATTGAATAATCAGAATATAGGCAGAGGTGGGATATAACATAACTCCAGATCCTTTCGATCTCTACTTAAGTCTGCTTTTTAAGTATCTCTAGTATACTTGTTTTGACTGGCTTGACTTAACTACATTTAATTGACATTTTAATTCAAATCCCTAAACATCAGCATCAGACAGCTTTAAGGAGGTGATCTGAGAAGATCTGAATTATTAACAAATCTAAATGTTAACAGATGTGACAGCAAGAGTGAGATTTAATGCCCATCCCAGCACTCTATCTGCTCCCACACACGCTTTGTATTGTATCACAACAGTTTGTATTGTGATAGCTAGCGATTAGCATTGAACTAGTTTGTACTATCATGCTAGCTAACATTTGAGAGCTTAGGAATGAAGACTTTTTAGATAATGTTTCCTCACAGTCCTTGGTTCTTTGGTGGAAAAAGGCAGACAGACAGACTTTTTTGTCTTTTGTTAATCTTGTACTTATACTTTAACTTTAGTGAAGAATCTGAAGATGTACATCAACTACCAGAGGATATAATTAGATTTTTGGTTGAACTAACTCATTAGTGTTTTGTTTTCATGGCAGTATAAGCACCAGATTCTAGACAGACAAGAGTGGGAGTAATGGAGTGTGTGTGTGTTCGTGTGTGTGGGGGGACGCGGGTTCACTTTGCGTATCAGGATGCATCATGACCAGAGTGAGAACAAATGTGTGAACAAATATTTTTATCAGGGCACATGATGTCCTTGATCTTCATGTGATTATGGTCTACCATCTGCCCACAAACTTTTTGCCCTTTTTACATGTTCTGTACTCATGATTCACTCATGACTGAAATCACTGATAGACATAAAAATAAAAAATAAAAACAGTGATGAAACAAATGTAATTATTTCAATAAGAACAGTATTGTGTGATAATATGCAGACGGAAATGCATCATGCAGACTTGTTTGATAGGAAAGTTTGGCTTTTAAAGGTGTTAAAGGAGCAGTTCACCACCAAGCCTCCACCCCTCCTTCCTGTTTGGGTCTAGCGATATAAAGCCTCTGTCCCGATCACTACAATTCATGTGTGGTGTTTTTACTAAACCGACCTGAATTACAGTATAACCCGAGAAACCTTTCTAACGAGATGTATTTTTAAGTGGAATCTGTTTCCCCGTAATGCGCTGCAAGCGTGGGTCAGGATTTTGATTGTTCAAGTTGGTTTAAAGACCTAACAGTCAATGATTTTAAAGTGCACCTATTATGGTTTTTCAGATATTACCTTTCATGTAGTGTGTTATAGAGCTGTTTGTGAATGTAAAAACGTCTGCAAAGTTTAAAAAATTAAAGCGCAGGACAAACTGACTTATTGACTCCCAATAGAAGGAACCGATTCTGAACAGCTGAAATGAGTCGTTAGTGATTCCAGACTTACTTCCTATACTAACCTACGTAGGTTTATAACAAAATGCCCAGCCTCTGGTCTTCATCGGCTGCTCGCTGACAGCGGTAGACCAATCATGACAGACTGGCACATCTGACCAATCAGAGCAGAGTATGCTTTCTGAAAGGATGAGTTTAGAGTGAATCGTTTAGAACGGATCATTTAAAGAGTCGTTTGTGAGACTGGGGGAAAAAAGGTGATGCTGCAGTTTAAATTATGAGTACATTAAAGTGTTTTTTGACCTTGGATGCATGTAAATTTATTGTATGAGACCTTTAAAATAAAATTAGGCACGTTTCAAAACCATAATACGTGCGCTTTAAAAGGATTGTGTAATAAACACTGATAGCCAGGACCAGAATGTCATTTCGAGTCCAAGCGTGAACAAATTTGTAGGCGACAACATAGAGGCAGAGTCTGGCCTTGTCTTTTAAAAGATGAAAATAGTGAATATGGTTTCATGTTTGCCATCAACATCAGATTATTTGCTTTTCAATAACGGTCCTAAAGTAGATTATTTTGGATTTTTGTGAAACCCAATGCAACAGCACCACCAATGGTTGTAAGAAAAACTACACAGAAAGGTATGAAGAATCGAGGCTGGGGCTGATTTCTTTCCGGTTCAGATTGTAGATTCATGCAGTGAGAGTCGTGTCAGGTGATTACAGAGTGATCTATAATCAGGCTGATATTTTTAAGCCTGCTTCCTAGACTCATGCGTAACGACATCCGTCATCAGCGGTGTTTGAGATGATGCATGTGAATTACAGTCGTGGGTGCAATGAACTCAAATGAGAGGGATTATTTATTCTATTATCCTCTTTTTCTTTTCTTTTTTCAAAATGCCTCTGGAGATCAAACAAAAACTAGATAGAAAAAGCACAAAGCACACGATGTCCAATCAAAGTACAAATCACACAAAAGGACAGACAACAGAATCAGAAGTTCAGTGTTTTTTGGGTTGTTGTAAAAAAGTGTTGTTTTTTTTAAATGGAATTGTTATAAATTTTCTGTTGATCCTGTTTGGTATTTGGAGGAAATCTGACATGAAGGCAATAAAGCATTATTATAATAAAAAAAAAAATGTCAAACTCATGAATGCAGCTCTGTCTCGCATCATTCTTATGATGTCATCAAGACTTCGTGATATAATGTATTCCTCAATCCCTTTTCTGTCCTTTCCCTGATTAGAAAAGATTAGGACTAATTAGGAAGTTTAATCCACACTGTTACACTCTGAATCATAACTAGCTAGGTGACTTGGAGAGCAGTTATTAACAATCAGAAACTATCATCTATCCATCCATCTATCCATCTATTTTCCATTCCATTTATCCTCCAAGGGAGCCTGGAGACTATAACAGGGAACTCGGGGCAGAAAGAGGGGGACACCCTGGATGGGGTGCCAACCCAATAAAAGGGCACAATCATGCACTGCGGACAATTTGGAGATGCCAATCAGCCTATAACACGTCTTTGGACTGGAGGAGGAAACTGGAGTACCCAGAGGAAACCACCAAAGCACGGGGAGAACATGCAAGCTCCATGCACGCAGGGCGGAGTCAGGATTCCAACCTCCAACCCCGGAGCCATGAGGCAAACATGCTAACCACTACTACCACTATGTGAAAAATTTCAGTATAATCCATCCATATATAATTGCCATCGAAAAATTTGTACAGAGGCAAATGAACAGCGAGGTGTCAGTGTTATGTCACAGACGTCCGTTTTTGTTATGCCATTCAGCAGTGCTGGCTTTTAGACCAGACTACCTCTTTCTGTTCTGTTGATGAAAACCGGTGTACAGTTAGTCTGTTCAAGTCAAGATTCTCAACTGACTATTACGAAGTTACTTAGAAAATGAAACCCATAGTAGCATATAGCAGACGTCAAGCGTGAAAGCATGGTGACTTCATTTTGTTTTGAGGTCTTCTATCAAAAAAACTGTGGAGATAAATCCACTTTATCCCAGTTTTAAGGGGTGAACAGTCCACTTCCTCACATTTGTAAAACCAAAACAAAAAAAAAACAAAAAAAAAACCTGTTTGTGCACCCCAAACTGACTTCAGTACTCCTTCATTTGGCATATGCCCAACTCACACGGACTAAACAGAAGAGTAAAGAGAGAAGGCTAGTACACTTAGCTAAGTGTTAATGGTAGGGCACAGGAAAGTACCATAAATAATAACAGGGTGCGAAAAAACAGAAGGCACTGACCTATTTAAACACTTTTCCTGTGACTCTTCCTCTGATGGAATTAACATGTGTATGTGGTGTATATGTGAATATTTGTGTGTGTGTGTGTGTGTGCTCATATGTGTTGGGAGCCTAAAAGATGTTGCACAAAGATGTTCCTTGTGCTCTTTGGAAATACGAGACTCTTTATTGAATATGTACATGCAATGGCAGTGCTATAGTATTGGATATATAGATGTATATATGTGTGTGCACAGAATGCATTTGCATATGTGTGTGTGTGCGCGCTTGTGGGGCTGCCCCTCTACACAGGCAGTGGTTTAGTGCTCAGGAAATGGTTAACAGAAAAAAAAGTGCACATAAAGAAAAATAAAGAAAGCACTTCTCAAACTTCCCTCGTTCATGCAAAAAGCTGTTTATTTCCAAGAACTTTTTTTTTTATTTTTTTAATTGATTGTTTCATATTTAAAATATACAGGTAGTCAAGATAGAAAAAAGGTCATGATTATTTTTTTTTACATATCATGAACGACTTAACCTGTTTGAGTAAAGTATGGTATTTAGTATTATTATTAGCATTGTATAAGGGACATACTGCATGATGTATAATATATATTATACTTTCACTAAAGGTTAACCCGTGTGAGTGTTGTTTTCAGGACTGAATGATCAGCAGATTTAACCCAGACAGAGTGGGAGAAGTTCAGTGGGAGAAGTGTGTGTGTGTGTGTGGTGTTTGATTTGCATGTCGGGATGCATCATGAGCAGAATCTTTACGTATTATTGCTATTTTTGTTGGACATGCACTTTAGATCACCTGTCTATGAACTCAATATACTTATACTTAAAATATCCAATGCATGTGCACACGTGCTCTCTTTCTCTCTCTCTCACTCACACACACACACACACACACACACACACACACACACACACACACACACACACACACACACACACACACAAACACCTGATATGGATTTATTTTTAAGATGATGCTGAATAATTCTGGCTGTGTCACTCGCAGTAGGGATTAGAGTGGACCAGTGGGGAAATCTAACCCTCATTATTCAGGGCATGAATAATGAACATGAACACACACACACACACACATTCAGGCAGTGGAGAGGACACTCACCCCATTGCAGTCTCATGAGGAGCGTGTGTGTGTGTGTGTGTGTGTGTGTGTGTAGTGATGTAGAGCGCCCCTTGCAGGCATCGCTGTAAGGTCAACAAGAAGAACTGACTTTCCAAACAAGTGACATGAAACTTTATTAAACATTTTAACGCAGTTGTGTAGTCAATAACAATATTGTGCACTGTTATTATTATTATTATTAGTAGTAGTAGTAGTAGTAGTAACAATAATACAGCCATAAGGCCTAATTATTTTAAATTCACACTTAAGATTAAAATTTCCCCCTATAAAATATAACCACTATTCATTTCATCACTACATTTTAAACTGATTTTATTTTTTTAAATAAATTATTCGCAGCAGCTCTTCTCAAACTCTCCTCATGTTCTCTAACGACTTAGAGGGAATCTCACCATCTCTGAGAAACCATAAGACCACCTTCGTATGCTTCCAGGCCATTTTCATACACATTATCATTAAAGATTTCTACACAGTCTTAATCAGAGAACTTGTACATTCATTGCAACTTTTTTTTTTAACAGAACCTCTTCCTGGGTGTTATAATGAAATGCCAGTTAAAGGATGTTATTTTGACTGACAGCAGCATGGGTCTCTCAGCTTTGTAGCTCAGTAATTCTGTTGCATGTTTCTGATCTTTCTGGAATGTACCAAGCCCAGAACCTGAGTTTAAAAAATACAAGAAACTGTACAAGATCAGGAGCTAAATAAATTTACAGTATGTTACAAATGGCTTTTTGTTGGTATTTTTGTGAATGAATAATGGCTTTTTATACCCAGCAGGCATGTTTTTTTTGTACTGTTTCAAGGGTCATAGTGGGAATGTGTTCTTTCTTTCTTTCTTTCTTTCTTTCTTTCTTTCTCTCTCTCTCTCTCTCTCTCTCTCTCTCTCTCTCCATTTTGAATCAGAACACAGCTATAGATACAGTGAGGTCTATAAGTATTTGGACAGTGATGAGATACTCAGTACGGCACCACAATGGATTTGAAATGAGCCAAACAAGATGTGACTGAAGTGTAGACTTACAGCTTTAATTCAAGCGGTTTAACAAAAAAAATATTGCATTAACCGTTTAGGAATTACAGCCATTTTTTTATACAGAATCCCTCCATTTTCACAGGCTCAAAAGTCCATCCATCCATCCATCCTGTATACTGCTTATCCTTTTCAGGGTCACGGGGAACCTGGAGCCTATCCCAGGGAGCATCAGGCACAAGGCGGGGTACACCCTGGACAAGGTGCCAATCCATCGCAGGGCACAATCACATACATACTCACACACCCATTCATACTCTACGGACACTTTAGACACACCAATCAACCTACCATGCATGTCTTTGGACTGGGGCAGGAAACCAGAGTACCCGGAGGAAACCCGCGCAGCACGGGGAGAACATGCAAACTCCGCACACGCGGGAATCGAACACCCTGGTGGTATGAGGCGAACGTGCTAACCACTAAGCCACCGTGCTTGGATGCAAATCCTTTGCAGTCAGTGACTGTGTGAAGTCTGGAACACCATGGACATCAACAAATGTTGAGTTTCCTCCCTTGAGATGCTTTGCCAGGCCTTTACTACAGCCGCCTTCAGTTGCTGCTTGTTTGTGGGTCTCTCTGCCTTCAGTTTTGTCTTCAGTAAGTGAAAATGCTCAGTTGGGTTGAGGTCATCGGACATTTAAGAACTTTTCATTTCTGTGCCTTGGGCTTCAAAGAAGCTCTTGGG
>NC_071277.1:13737323-13812323 GCF_023375685.1 Ictalurus furcatus | reverse complement strand
CATAATTTTGTGATGTTTTTATTATTGTACAATTTTACAGAAGTGTTTGTACAAAGGTTAGCAAAAAATGTACATGTTTTCCAGATTTTTTTTTTAAAAAAAGGGGAAAAAAAAGAAAAAAGAAAAGAACAAAAAAAAGGAAGAAATGAAAACTTGTAGCAGGGAAGTAAACCTTGCTTACTTTTCTGAAATGAAAATATGTGAACCAGGTTTGCTGTTTAGGGTCAGAGTTTGGTCCAGGTCCAACGGCTTAATTCATAATCACTTGGAGATCGGAGTTCAAAGGTCAGGAGGTTTAGGAGCGGGTGTACTTTCCCCATATGTGTAGCATGAAGACCGAGGCGATGAACAGCAGACTCATTACAAGCACTGGCACCGGTCCACTAGAGAGAGAGAGAGAGAGAGAGAGAGAGAGAGAGAGAGAGAGAGAGATTTTGTTCACTTGTTCTGACAAATACCATTGTTACACTTTTTGTTTCCTTTCTTCTATTAATGCTTTGGCAACAGTTGTTAATTACAATTCATGTCAATAAAGACAGAGACACAAAACACAAGAGAGACAGACAATGCCAGAGAGACAGGAAGACTTTTTTTGACTTTTTACAGAGAGCCATGAAGAGAGAGAGAGAGAGAGAGAGAGAGAGAGAGACAAAAAGAGAAAAGGGGGATAGAAAGAGAGAAACAGACAGGTAGACAAAGAAAGAGTAGGGTGAAAGAAACAGAAAGAGAGAGGGGAGAGATACAGAGAGAGAAAGACAGGGAGACAGGAAGAAAGAGAGAAGGGGGAGGGGGAGAGAGAGGGCAAGAGAGAGCATGCAACAGGGACAAAGATGGACAGAAAGGGAGAGAGAGACAGAAACAAACAGAGCGCGAGAGAGAGACAGAGCGCGAGAGAGAGACAGAGGAGTTAGTGTGATGTTTCCACACGAAGCCTCTCCTGAACAGAGCATGTTAACAGAAGGACCTCTAGTGGTCAAAACTTCACACGATTATCTTTACACACAAAATCATACCATGAAGATATTATGTTAATTTTAGAGTTCCACCTTTCTTGAGAACTTTTTCCCCTGATGGAATATATTCTCTACCTGTTTTACAGATCAGCTCTCTCTGCTAGAGTATTTAGAAAGGTAAAAATCTATCTGTGGATTACTTATAAATCCAGAGCGGGGACGTTCTCTGACTGACAGCTCTGGTACGTCAATAATTCAGTCCCCTGGGCCAATCAGCTCTCATCATCGTGGTCATGTGATGCAGAGGAGGGGTAATTAGGCTTATAAACGGCGGTGAGTGGCATGGCGATAATGAGTGGGATGGCTAACGAGCGGCTTTATCAAAAGAGGAACTGACCATCCCCTGGGTCGCTAGGCAGCAGTGTAACCATGTCGACCGAAGGCCCACCCCCCAGGCTTTAATTGATGTGACCTTTTCAGACAGGACTTTAATTAAGCTCCAAAACACACACGCGTGCGCACACACACAAACACACCTCTCAGCCTAGCGAAAAGGAACTCGCACGGATTAACTCATCATGAGGCCCCTCAGCTGCACACCCACACACTTAGACTTGTGGTCTTAACACATCTGGGAGGAATGTATTTATAATACGAGACAAACTTTGGTCGATAAAAGATTCTAGGACATCAGAATGAATATATGCTGTCCGAAATCCCGATAAAATTCAGTAACAGACTGTGCGTTCTGATTACACGCGTTCTCCATGTCACGTCAAGATCCTCTAACGATAGACCTGCGATTCAAGAAATTTACTACTACAATCTGGGCTCGTGCAGGAAACAAGCTCATGTAAACACAAACATCCTTCAACATGAGCTTCAGGTAAGAAGAGTGGTTTTTCTGTCCACTAGCACGTTTACATTTTTGCTTCGCCCAACTCTCATGAGTTTTGTGTTATCCTACGCCTTCCTCCTATTGGTGCGTTTTAGACGAGTGTCATACGACGGCTCTAAATCTCAAACTCTGCAAACTTCGGAGGATCTTTAAAATGTTTCTAAATTACCGCAGATTTTGGCAAACACCCGTCACGTGATGTCATCACAACACGCTTTCAGTCAAAAGCCCTCTTCGATTCAGGCGGGTCGAACAGGAGTACAGCTAAAAAGGTCTCATTTACTAACAAACATTACAAAGACCATGCTAAACAATTTTCAGATTTCCTGCAACTGTGATTTCGCCAATTCATCAAGTAGTTTTCCACAAAAAAAAATTAATAAATAAAACGTAAATTTTGAAAAGAGCTACAGCAAAAAAGCAAAAAATAATTTTTGTCTGCAACAATCACAAAAAAAATCTGGCAGCGGTGAAAAGGGATTAGACATGATTTATTTTGCATTCTGGCATCCTTCTACTTTGCAGTGCAACGTGCTGCTTGCGTAATCGTAGGATTTTCCAGCTGTTTCTCCATCTTCAGAAACCTGGTGGTAACGTCTGTCTGATGGGTGTGGGTGGGTGTGCAGGACGTTATGAACTCTGGACAGGAATTTAGGCTTGCTGGGAAAATTTTGACATTTAGGTTATACTTTCCTCAAATCACACTGGAATGGGGGAAAAAGAACATTTTTTAACTGGTTAAGCGTTATTAAAATAACGTGTTCATTCTGAAACAGTTTAGCCATTTCATTCATGTTCCCCATCACGTTCAAATGAAAATTCTCTCTTTTTCCAGTTTTTGGTTCCTGTAACGTTTCTAATCCCCGCCTGCAAGCATGTCACTTTAGGCCTTCTCAACTCAAGACCAAAGATATATTAAATAGTGTGTGCCCCCCCAACCCCCCGACTCTAAATAGCTAGGACAAATTTTTATCTGGTTCTTCTCTCTACTCAATGTGCATTTTCTAGATTTTAGTTTATTACGATAATCACTATAATTAGATTTTATTAACCTATATTACTGAAAAATGGCTTTGGAGACAACTTTATATACATTATATACAAAGAACTGCCAGATATATTCTACAAAGAATATTTTAAATCAGAACTATACATGGTGTACAGGTGTAGCATATAAGCGTTATTACACACACACACACACACACACACACACACACGCACACACCCCTGTATAGGATGCCAGTCAGCAGGAGCGATCAAATGAAGATGGGGTTGAACCCAAGAGACCAATTTCCTGTCGTTAAAATTTAATGTTTATCCTCATAAATGCTAAACCTCGCAGATCCCCCTGTCTCTCCCTTCTGTGTCACTTCCTATTGAGCTGAGGGATGAATTAAAAATGAGTAGCTGTGTGTGAGCGCGTGTTTGTTAACAGATTAAGCATCACTATTCATTTATTCATTACCTCAGCTTATGATCATAAAGCAGTAAATAGCTACAGCAGGACAGTGGGTTATTTTTTTTTTATTTTTTTTAACAGGAGTGGACAAACCAGTAACCGGGCACCCAGGACAAGCAGACTTCATGTCAGGGTTATTCAAGATTTGTTTTATTCCTAGCTGCCTGGCAGACAAAACAGGATCAACAACCGCAGAAAAGAAAGAGAAAAAAAACGACAACAACAACTCATTATAACTTAAGAAAAAAAGAAACCCAGGTGCAAAGCTGTCACATACTTCTCCAACTAGAAGAAAATAACAAGGACAGAACACCAAAGTTCAGTGGCCAACGACTTGCTGACTTTTTTCGAGGGTCCAAATACGACATCAGTCTTTTGAACATTTGTTAGAAGAAGTTGAGAATCATAAATCTGCGTTTCTCTTAGTTTGTTTGAACACACTTTATAAGGGATCGTTCACCAAAAAATGAAAATTCTGTCATCAATTACTCACCCTCATGCTGTTGAATGAAACCTGGGAGATTTCTGTCCCTCCATTTACAGTCCATGTAACCAAAACGTTCAAGCTCCAAAACATTCATAAAGGCCTCGTAAAATAATCCGTGTGACTCCGGTGGTTTAATCCCAATTTTATGAAACTAAAATGGACTCTTTATTCATAAAATATCTTCACTTCCGCATAGATCTCGGATGCGCGTTCACGAGAGAACCACGACGCATGCGTGGTGTTGACGCGAGCGGACTTTTTTTTCAGTCAAGCAGACGTTCTCGTGGTACAATGGGACCCGGAAGCGCTGCACTGTTTACAGCAGAGGAAGAGGGACGCTGTACACAAACTGACTCACATAGAACAGTCTTTGTAACAAAGATGTCTGCAGATTTCAACACGGAGGAGGACTTGTGTCTCGTGTCAACACAACACGCATGCGTCGTGGTTCTCTTGTGAACGCGCGTCGGAGATCTATGCGGAAGTGAAGATATTTTATGAATAAAGAGTCCATTTTAGTTTTTCTGCGCACGCAAAACATTCGTATCGCTTCATAAAATTGGGATTAAACCACTGGAGTCACACGGATTACTGTTACGATGCCATTATGAACGTTTTGAAGCTTGAAAGTTTTGGTTACATGGACTGTAAATGGAGGGACGGAAATCGGCCAGGTTTCATTAGAAATGTCTTCATTCGTGTTCCGAAGATGAACAAAAGACTTACGGGTTTGAAACAGCATGAGGGTGAGTAATTGATGACAGAATTTTCATTTTTGGCTGAACTATCCCTTTAACTAGCTTGCAATATTTACTTAGCTTACTACACTACATTAGCTCACACTTTAGCCTCGTTAGTCAGGTCTCCAGGCAACCTAAACTTATGCCTGAGCAACACACTGGAGTTTTTTTTGTTTGTTTTTAACTTTTGCAGTGGATTAAAATGAATTGACGACACTAACCCAGTCAAACAAATACATGTGTGGGCTAAACAGAGAAATTTAGATTTTTGTATAAACATGTGCACCCATCAAAGCAATGCCATGTCACCATGCGTGTGTGGTGAGAAAAATTAAACTGAAATAATACTGACTAATAACATAACACCTCCTCCAGGCCAGCCATCAACGGGCGAAAACACAGCCTGTCACTCGGAAACACGGCACATTTTAGAAACATAATCCGTGTTCATTACGGTTTCAGGATGGTATTTTTTTTTATGTCTTTAATGGATGCTATTTTTTTTCCTGCCAGTAATGAGTAAAGAAAAGAAAAAAAAAGCCACACTGACAGTTATGGAAATATTACAGAAGGACTTCTCAGTGACCGTTTCGCAGTATTAGAGCTACACTGACACAAATGCGTTTACTTGCTACAAATACTTTATCTACAAATTAAAATCAGTCTTTCAGAAGATAAGAAAGCACTACAGGTTACGTCACTTAAACGACATTTGCTTCAAAATGGTTTTATGATTTAGGCTCACATGGTGTGAAAAATTAAAAACCTCTGCCCTTTGCTGCTCCTTGCTTCAAATGCTTGATGGCGATTTAAACAGTTCAATGCCGTGTGTGTTCACTTACACTTTCAGTCCTGGCGAGTCCTCGGTGTAGAAGCGCCACATGCCACCTGTACCCGCTGACGCTGTAGCTCTGCCAGCAGAACGCGTACCGCTACCAGTCGCTTTCCTGGGGGGAAATAAAAGGGGGAAAACATAAAAACCATCAGACAATTTATGAATCAGACATTTCAACAACACAGATTCATGCTATTTATTAGATCTGAAAATGATATTCTTACTCTTTGGACTTACAGTCCTGATTTAATAACTACTAAAGGTAAAACGCACTCCTGAGGAAGACACTAATCAGTCACTCTTGTTTCTGGTCATTGATCTAATCAAGACTGCTGTAATTTTATGATTTGACCTTTTTGGGGATGCAGTTGTTTTAGCCATCAAGCTGTTTTAAATCAGGCAATTTACTCATTGTCTCTTAAGCAAATGCTAATTTTTGGAAGTAGAGAAGTTCTTGATTTGTTAAGGCCCCCACCCACAAGTTTACAGATATTTTTTTTTTTAACACTTTGTACTCAAGTCTAACTTTAAGCAGCAGTTCCACCTCATCATCGGTCCACACATATGAATCATTATCTCTTTTGTTTGAGAAAATTTGACATTGTTGGGGGTTTTCCCCACATTTCACCTTCTCTACTGCTCAATACTCAGCTCTTACTGACTCCGTTTACATGGACAGTAATCTAATTACTGACCTTATTCTGAATAAGACAATAGTGTGATTAAGGTGTTTACATGAGTAGAATATTTTACAATATTCCTTTCATGTTCAGGTTTTACATGTTATAGAACAATGATCGATTAACGGCACACGTCATTACGTCCCCACGGCATGCCGTCCGACGTTCCCTCCAGAATTTCACGTACCGACATACAGTTCGTCTTCGTTATGGTACCGTATACAGTTCTGTGTGTTTCATTTTTAAGTTTACGAACGCTTCAACTGAAGTTAATTATTTGTCATGCTATACGTGTTAATAGACGACTGCTTGAAGCCGTGGGCTGTGTCTGAAACCGCGTACCTACCTTCCATATAGTAGCTGAAATACATGCATCTCGCCTACTGTATACTGTAGTGGGTAAGTACGCGGTTTTGGACGCAGCCGTGCTCTCGTTTGCCGTCAAACGGTTGAGCACTGCCGTGTGTGTCCTGTCGTAAAACGTGGCGAAAACTCACACACGACGTTAATAGTGTGATTAAGGTGTGTACATGTCTGTAACGCATATCGATAATGCGACTAAAACAGGAGTACTCCACATGTCTTAATTCCATTTGTGTTTACTTCGAATATGCCTTTAATCAGATTAAGGTCATCAGTAATTGCTGTTTACATGCTAGTTTCTTAATCAGAGTACTGTCTTAATCGGGTTAATATCAGATTATTGTTGTTCATGTAAACGTACTGACTCTTTCTCTTGAGTTTCACATAACAGTTCACAAAGCATCATTACTAGGCTTGTGTGCTCACGTGTGCATTTTCAAATCATCAATTGTTTCATACACACACACACACACACACACACATACATATATATATATATATATATATATATATATATATATATATATATATATATATAGATATATTTTATCATTTATATATAAATATAAAAACGTACAGATGCATACAGGGCCTCAGGTCTTGCTCGGAAAGATCACCGTTTGTCAGTGGAGACTAACGTGGTGTAGATATACATACACACACACACATACACACAAAGTATTGTGCAAACGTTTTAGGCACCCTATTTTTTTTTAGTACAAACTTTGTTATAGATTTGTATGTTATGACTTCTACATTATTGAGTCAGTACAAAGACATTTTAGATTCCAAAACATTCGTTTTCTAGAACAAAATTAAATGTTACAGGAAAATGTTTGTATGTCAGTAAAGAAAGCAGCATATTACGTAAGAGAAACTTTCTGGACAAAAAACACAATGAAGGCTTCTGGGTTTTGCTGCAAAAATAAGAAGCGAGTGCGATAGTCAAAGTCTCCAGAAGAACCGTGTCTGGTTCTGCAAGATGCTCAAAAAAAACAAACAAAAAAAAAACAACTTTCAGCTCATTTCCATATAAAACTGCACTAATTCTACTATTTTTATTTTTTGTCACATCAAATATTGACTTTGTTTCATTTACTACTATTTACAGTATTTTTATTTTAATGTAGAAACATTTAATTCATTATTTTGAAGGCATCTTTGCATGTGCCTAAAACCTTTGCACAGTACTGTATTTTTATTCATATATTTTAGAAAACAGCATTTTCTATCCATTCAAACTATCCATATAGACATATACAGGGCCTCAGATCTTGCTCGGAAAGATCACCGTTTGTCAGAGGAGACTAATGTGGAATATAGAGACCCACAAGGTCCTAATGAGACTCAATGACACTTATACAGTATATTCAGCCAGAATCAGCTGCACATCTATGCAAATTAAAGGACTGTGTTATTCTTAAATCCCTAGAAAAATTTTTTCAGAAATTTGCCAGAAAACTAAATACTGATGCAGAATACTAATTTTACCCAAGAGCGTGGGTATTCAGTTATAATTTTGTTCAACGGCCAGTTACATCAAATCCCTTGCTTACAAATTATGTGGATAATCAACTAACATCGACATTTGTGAAACAAACGTACTTTGCTGGGTCCACCAATGGACGACGATGCATACGAGCAACATTTCTAAAACTGGACATGAAACAACATATACGTGTTTGTAACCTCTGGGTTTGACTGGTACATGAAGGCTGGCTGTCCTGTAAACTTACCCTAGTTAACTAAGGATACTCAGAGCGGTATAAAATGGGATACTTCTCAGTTTGACAATGCAAACTCTCTCTGTGAAGTCTAGAAGTTTGTGTATATTGAATATACATCCAGCTGACAGACACGTTCCAGAATGAGAAAGGTCAGTAGATACATATAAATCAACAGAGGTGTGATTTTACAGTGATTTATACAAGGTGGAAAATGCACTGTGCTTCACTGCGATTCCTAACCTCCTCCTGGAGCTGGTTATTAGTCAATTGGTAGTTTTTGGTCACTTTAAGGTTTAGTGAGAGCTCCTACCTCTGTCTCACTGTGGAACCTGCTGCTCTCGGGGCCACCGTCTTACTGGGGGAACGGCCAGAGGCGCCGACGCTAGATGCGCTTGCTGCGGGTCCAGGCTGAAATCAACATAAAAAAAAAATAGAAAAAGTGTTGGAGATGTCTCAGAAAACCATCAACCCAGACAGTCAACTCAGGAGTTACTGGACCCTAGCATCATCACTTGACTTACAAACAAGACAATGACTACGTTTACATGGACAGCAATAATCTAATTATTGACCTTATTCTGAATAAGACAATATTCTGATTAAGGTGTTTACATGAGTCTCTTTTAGAATATTCCTTTCATGTTCACGTTTTACATGTTATAGAACATAGATTGATTAACGGCACACATCATCACGTCCCCACGCCACGGCGTCCAACGTTCCCTCCAGAATTTCACGCATCAATATACAGTTCGTCTTCGTTATGGTACCGTATACAGTTTTGGGTGATTGATTTTTAATTTTACGAAAGCGTGTAGTTAATTATTTGTCATGCTATACATGCAAATAGACGACTGCTTGAAGCCATGGGATGCAATCGAAACCACGTACTTACCTACTATATAGGAGCTAAAAATACATGTATTTCGCCTACTATATACTGTAGTAGGTAAGTACACGGTTTCGGACGCAGCCGTGCTCTCTTGTTTACCGTCAAACAGTTGAGCACTGCCGTGTGTGTACGTGAAATCTCACACACGACGTTAATAGTGTGATTAAGGTGTGTACATGTCTGTAATGCACATCGATAACGCAACTAAAACAGGAGTACTCCACATGTCTTAATTCGATTTGTGTTTACTTCGAGTATGACTTTAATCGGATTAAGGTCATCAATAATCTCTGTTTACATGCTAGTTTCTTAATCCGAGTATTGTCTTAATCAGGTTAATATCGGATTATTGTTGTCCATGTAAACGTACTGAGTGACTCCAAATCAATATCAGAAACGGCTGGAGAAACACAAAACCCATGTTTTCGAATGGGTGTGTCAATACTAAGATTGAATCCTTATTGAAAACATGTAGTCCAAACTGAAGAAGAGAACAAATCTGAGAAAAGACAGGAGCTTGAAATGTTCTGCATGGAGCAGTGGACCTCAGACTCAGTGCTGTTCTTCTATCCTGAGGAGGCTACTGAAAGGATTCATTCTGAAGGTGCCAAAACTTTTGAGAACACTGTTTTAGAGGGGAAACAACTGGACTACAAAATCATCAAATACAGCACGTTTAGGCTTATAATATTTTTTTTATTGCCACAAGAAGCACTTTTGTACACACAAGAGCTTTAAATAATCTGGGAAATGTTTGCTATTTTAAGTTAATGGTATAAACTTGTTCTGGTGGTCCACTCATTAAAAGCCACGTATGCAAAACTCCATAGCGTTAGCCAAGGTACTTTATATTAATCTTACAAAAATACACACTTTAGACTGTGTGAACTAACTACTGAAACACGCGCAATGCGTTTGTAATACATAAAAGAGAACAACATGAACATAAAAAAAGACAAAAAATAGCTGTTAGCCAGCCGAGTGTTACCGGTTAGCTGTTAGACCCTCTGGAAAGCCTCGTTCCCTTACTGTAACTAAACCGCATATTTCATTTAAACCTACTAGAAACCCCAAGAATTTCTTTTTTATGAACTCACCATGTTGTTCTTGGCTTTTTTGCGAACGTTCGAGATTAAGACCTGAGCAGAATGATGGTCACTGGAAATGAAGTGACTGTAAAGAGAGGGCTATTTTCTGCTGACGATTTACTGAAAAGGCCACGACAACTCAAGGAAGGACCGGCTTAGCAGCCCATTTGATGCCTGTTTAAATTCTAACACACAAAAAAATAACAACTGTTGAACAAATGTAGCTCCATTAAATAATATAATCAGATAATTAGAATTATTAATTATAATTATTTTATTGTTTACAATTATTTTATATGACGTTTAGTTTACATTTTCTTTAAAGCAGGCACGATTAAAGCGGGCAGAATAGACAGCGATGACAGGGATCCTACCTGGTGAGGAAGCGGAAAACTGGAAGACATTTTGGCTCCGAAAGAGCGTTGTTGCCTACATTTATATGCGTTTAGTTGTACTGTATTACCTCTGTATGGATTTTTTGAGCCATTATGGCTGCTAGTTAGTTACAGAACGTGGACTAATACAGTACTGGTGAGGGTACGTATGCAGGTATTAGTTTTATAATTGTAATAGAACATGTTAATGTAGTTGGACTTCAGTGCTGATATTTTGATTGTAGCGTTAGCTATCTCATTTGTGTATTTGACTTGGACATCATCAATCTTATAACAGTGATATAAGAGCTAGCCATGTCTCTCAGTCTAACTTTATAACTTTAACTATAAAATTATTGTTGAAATACTAACGTTTGTGTCGTAGCTTTCTATTAATCTAGTTAGCGTGGTGCAATTGTTTACATTTTGATAAGAGTTTGGTCCAATTGAAACTGGATGTAATATATACAATCTACAGTCTATTTGTGGTTGGGGATTTAAATTAGAAACTTGGACGCCTCGATTTATTTTTTTTTTTAGAATCTGTCAGCACTTAGTCCTGAAAAAAAAAAATGGTAAAGAGTTTGTAAACGTGGAGGAAAAACAGAGTCCCATCCTTTATTTTTTTCCAAGATAAAGCTGTGATTAAGTGTAAAACATGACTGCCAACCCAACTTTTGGAACTGCAGAACCAGTTTTGCCAAGCCTGTTCAGGGCGGAGTAGCTCATGCTCAAATTGTCGCAAGAAGTCCCTAGATGACGCAGCCAACTAATTTGCATATTCATCGAGCTGTCATGAACATTTGCATATCAAAACGTATTATATTGTTGATCACTGATTGGTGTTTTGGATTAATGTGGATCACTGATTGGTGTTTTTTGATTAATGTAGCTGACTGATTGGTCTTTGAGAATAATGTTGATCACTGATTGGTGTTTTGGATTAATGTGGATCACTGATTGGTGTTTTTTGATTAATGTAGCTCACTGATTGGTCTTTGAGAATAATGTTGATCACTGATTGGTGTTTTGGAATAATGTAGATCACTGATTGGTCTTTGAGAATAATGTTGATCACTGGTGTTTTGGATTAATGTAGATCACTGATTGGTCTTTGTAAATAATGTTGATTACTGATTGGTTGTTGGGAATAATGTAGAGCTGCAACAACTAATTGATAATAATCGATTATGAAAATCGTTGTCAATGAATCTCGTTATCGATTAGTTGGTCTGCGCTCGGCACGGGGTACATTTACTCACTACGTTACTTCTGTTCCGAAAACACGCTTCAGAGAGTAAATACTAAAGTTGTGCCCCAAATGACGTACTATACACTTACACTATGCACTGTGTACTCTACTGTCTAGTGTGTGAATTTTAGAAAGGTAATATCATCTCAAATAGAACACTAGCGTTTTTTTACTAACCGGAAATATCAGCCGCTTCCTAGTCGACGGCGCATGACGACATACGCAAGTAATGCGACACCGCTAGCTTTAGCGTAATACCCAGAGTCAACGACAATGACTTTCTTCAGTTTGCTGTTTATGACAACGTTACCTTTTATTCCCAACATGACCTCAGTCACCATCAGACGGAGGCGAAATCATCACGTAACTGAGGAAGAAAGTCCTCTAAGACAGGGGAACATTTTATATTAAACACAGCAGAGATCAAACAGTGCTGCACGAGCACAAAGTTATGTTTAAATCCAACCTGCTCCACTGTGTGTAAGGGGCAGGGGAAACTGGTGGAAGTTGCTTAAAAAGTTTAGTTTAATTTAAGTTTATTCTCATTATATGCTGTATTTGCGCACTTGCAGTGTAAATTCTGTTGTTTATTATAACAGAAGTGGTCTATTAGTAACGAGGCCTCGTTGCTCCTCACGCGCGGTGTAGACGCGCTGATACAGAGTGTAGCGCAAGTAAGGTCTGTATTGTCTAATTAAAACACTATGATCAAAAGTAAACAAGTAAAATCATATGTCTAATATTGATCACTGATTGGTTGTTGGGAATAATGTTGAACACTGATTGGTTGTTGGGAATAATGTTGAACACTGATTGGTTGTTGGGAATAATGTTGATCACTGATTGGTGTTTTGGATTAATGTTGATCACTGATTGGTTTTTGGGAATAAGGTTGATAGGGATTGGTTGTTGGGGTAATATTGATCAGTGATTGGGAAAATGGTGATCTAGTGACAAATTTGCAGTCTAACAAGTTTCATATTTGACAAAGAAAGGTTTGTTCATTAAACTGAAGCTCCACCTTTAAACACATTAAATATAGACAACAAATATAGTTTAATAGGCAAAATAATGAACAAACTCAAACGGAAGTGATAACGGTTAGATTTTGCTGTTAGCTCCTAAAAAACTAAAGAGCAAAAAGCTTGTTTTCTCACTCACCATTTTCCAGTAAACATTCAGTGTCATATGAATGAGAAATCCAACTCAGAAATGGTGGAGACAGCAAACACTGGACTAAAAGTTCCATAATGCAATGCAGCTATACAAAAAAGGCTTTAAGGGTTTTTTCAGCAGTACCTATTCTGGCTTGCTCTGTTCATCATACAGTACATGATTTTCCCATTGGGCTGACTTGTTAGTGAAGCTGAACAGTCCTGAGGCCAGGATTTAAAATCTTTTGATTTACATTGTGTTGCAGCCGCAGCATGGTGCGAGTGGTCTTTTTGCACCCTGATTTGGGAATAGGAGGTGCGGAGAGGCTGGTGGTGGATGCAGCTGTAGCCCTGCGTTCCCGTGGATGCAGTGTCCAGATCTGGACAGCACATTATGATTCACAGCACTGCTTCTCAGAAACACTCTCGCCGGACCTGCCCGTGGTGTGTGTTGGCGACTGGTTGCCCACCAGTGTGTGTGGGTACCTCCATGCCATCTGTGCCTACCTGCGCATGATTTATGTAGCTCTCTACCTGGTGTTTCTCAGCGGAGAGGAGTATGATGTCGTTTTCTGTGACCAGGTAATCTTTCATTCTCTCTGACTTTGCCTCTTTTACTCTGTTTTTTTCTCCAGTCTGATAAAAAAACTGACGAGAAGAGTAGTTTTTGTGGACAGATATTTTTGGAAATGAAAGTGGTTTCTATGTCCAAATTTAGCTACCAAATAAAACATGAGGAACTACGGATAAAACTGGTTACTACAAGTTACTAATTAACTACTTGTTAAACATCTCTCTTAGGTGTCTGCATGTATTCCTGTCTTGCGTCTGGCGCGCCACAGGAAGAAGGTCCTCTTCTACTGCCACTTCCCCGATCAATTGTTAACGGAGAGGCGTTCTCTTCTCAAGCGTCTCTACCGTGCGCCCATAGACCGTCTGGAGGAGTTGACAACCGGCATGGCCGACCTCGTCGTAGTCAACAGCAAATTCACCGCCAACATCTTCAAGGAGACCTTCCCCAACCTGGCTGCGATCCAAACAGATGTCCTTTACCCCTCTCTGAACACGTCCACTTTCGATCAGAATGTAGGCAACCTTGACGGGCTGATTCCTGAGCACCGGCGCTTCCTTTTTCTCTCAATAAATCGCTATGAGAGAAAGAAAAATCTGCCGTTAGCATTGCAAGCGCTGGCTGCGCTGAGGGAGCGGATTTCAACTCGCCAATGGGAACAGGTACACCTGGTTATGGCAGGAGGCTATGACGAGCGAGTGGCTGAGAATGTGCAGCACTATGCCGAGCTGCGCTCTCTAGCCGCCTCTCTTGGCCTGGAGGAGCATATCACCTTTCTGCGCTCTTTCTCTGACCACCAGAAGGTGGCACTGCTAAGCAAAAGCACATGTGTCCTTTACACGCCCAGCGGTGAGCACTTTGGAATCGTACCTATTGAGGCCATGTACATGCAATGCCCCGTGATTGCTGTAGCCTCTGGAGGACCTCTGGAGTCTGTGGCAGATGGAGAGACCGGCTACTTGTGCCAGCCCACAGCTGAAAGCTTTGCCGAAGCCATGCAGCGATTTGTGGTTGACCCGGAGCTTAAGCAGCACATAGGGAAGGCAGGAAGGGAAAGGGTGCTAGGGCGCTTTTCTCTGCAAGCTTTCACCGATCAGCTTTACCAATATGTCATCAGTTTGATCAACTAATCCTTTGACACCCTTCTCCTGTTATTCCACTGACCTGGTGCTGAAAGAATGCACTCTCTCTAATTAAAGAAGAGAGCTGTGAACATAGGGAATTGACCTGTCAAACATTTGAGCTGGAGTGACAATACAAGACAGAGCCAGAATGTGGAGCAGCTTCTGACTGAGAGGTTAATGATTTACTCTTTGTGGGACATTGTGTGTGTGTGTGTGCGTGTGTGCGCACATGTGTCATCATCTCGGCGTATGTATGTGTATGTTTTTTATCCATGGACTATTAGAGTGTTTCTGAGACAGAAGTTGATCTTCATGTAGACCTTCAAGTATCCTAGAGTTTGTGTAGTTCTATCAATGAGAGATGTTTAGATGTTTATTTTGCTAAATAGCAGACGTCTTATGATGTCATTACGTGTAAAGTTTCTAGACACAGGACCACTATTTTATACACAGTGCTGTGAAAAATACTTGCCTCCATCCTGATTTCTTCGAGTTTTGTGTATATCTCGTACTAAATAGTTTTAGTTTTTGAAATACAACATTAACAAAGGCAACCTGAGTAAACACGCCATGCAGTTTTTATTTATTTATTTATTTTATTGAAGCAAAAAAAAAATCCAAACCTATCATACATGCGAAAAACTAATTGCCCCCTTAAACTTCAAATCTGGTTGTGCCACCTTTATCAGCAATAAATGCAACCAAACGCTTCCGATAACTAGAGATCAGTCTTTCACTTACTTCTAGGACTAGGACTTACTCCTATGATTTGGATCATTGTCTTGCTGCATAATCTACTCGTGCTTGAGTTTCAACTTGGGGACTAAAGACCTGACATTCTCTTTTAGGATTTTCTGGTAGAGAGCAGAGTTCATGTTTCCCTCAGTTATTGTAAGTTGCCCAGGCCCTGAAGCAGCAAAGCATCCCCACACCATCACACTTCCACCACCATGTGTGACCACAGGTATGATGTTCTTTTTGTGGAATTCTGTGTTGGATTACACCAGATGTAACGGGACTCCTGTCTTCTAAACAGTTCCACTTTCCACTCCTCAATACACAGAACATTCTTCCAAAAGATGTGAGGATCATCAAGGTGTGTTTTTGCAAAATTCAGAAAATGTTCTTGTGGGTTAGCAGTGGTTTTCACCTTGCCACTCATCCATGGATGCCATTTTTGCCCAGTGTCTTTCTGATAGTGGAGTCATGAACAGTGACCTTTATTGATGTGAGAGAGGCCTGTAGGTCCTTTGATGTTGTCCTTGGCTCTTTTGTGACTTGCTGGATGAGTAGTTGCTGTGCTCTTGGAGGAATTTTGGATGGTTCATTACTGTGCCGAGTTTTTCCATTTGGAGATAACGGCCCTCACTGTGGTTTTTTTGAATCCTAGAATGTTTGAAATAGTTTTGTAACCCTTCCCAGACTGATGTATTTCAATCACCTTCTTCCTCATCATTTCTGGAATTTCTTACAACTTTGGCATAGTGTGTTACTGAGTAAGACCTTTTAACCAACTTCATGCTGTTGAAAAAGTTCTACTTAAGTGTTGATTTGATTGAACAGGGTTTGTAGTAATCAGACCTGGTTGAGTCTAGTCCAGCTGAACACCATTATGAATACAGTTTCATAGATTTGGGGAATTAGTAACTACAGGGGCAAATACATTTTCACACCGGCCCAGTTGGTATTGGATAACTTTTTTGCTTCTATAAATAACATTAACAATTAAAAACTGTATTTTGTGTTTATTCAGGTTGCCTTTGTTTAATCTTAGATTTTGTTTTAATTTCTGAAACAATTTAGTATGAGAGATACACAAAACCAGAGGAAATCAGGTTGGGGCAAATACTTTTTCACGACATTGTATTGGTTTGGGATTGTTATTGACTGTTTCCTCGTGAGTGATTTAATGAAACTGTTATCATTAAACAGAATGGTGCACTATATTGTGTTTGCTACTTATCAGAGGTGTTATGTCACTACTGCCACTATCTGTATCTGTTTATTGCTCCAAAATATCTGTATTCCATTTTAAATCCAAAGTGGACTTAATCTAACCCTGAAGGGTTTTTTTGTGTGTTGGACAATAACATATTCTCCAGTTAGATTTTTATATTTATTAGTTCACTAGTTTATACCTTCATTTATACATTGCAATTAATGTTGAATCAGTGCAAAAATTGGCCAACGAGTAGACGTGCAAAAAAAAGTTGCAATATTTATTCATGGCAACCAGTAGCAACAACTGAAGTGTAGCAGTAATGACTGGAGGCCTGTTCACACCGGAACATGGTTGTTTTTTGTTCAGCACATTAAATGGTCCGTTTTCCGATGCGTTTTTTTTTGTATGTGTGTGTGTTCACACCCAGGTGTTAAACACGAGCAACGTGCTGAATGAAAGTGCAAATTCACTCCCTGACAGTAGATGGCGCTTATTGAAAAGTAGAAATACCCCGGTACACAAGGTGGTGCTGCATAACTTTTCGTTTCTGACACCTGCTTAAGAAGAAGAAGAGAGCCAATATTTCTGTGTTTGAGAAAAGCCGTTCACACACTTTTTGCGAACTGGCTAACAGAACGTGGATTTTTCCCTTCCTATTTGATCGGCAATTCCTTGCCACAGCAACTCCCTCTTATCAATATTTTTGTAGTCGCTGTGGTGTTATTATAAATTTCTTGGTGTTCAGACACCAAAAACGTCAGCAGCACAGCGTTCATCTTGCTTCTTGCTTGCACCTTCTTCTTCTTCTTCTTCTTCTTCTTCAATTATCGATGTGTGCTAGACAGTCTAGACTGCAAGACAGTTTTGTACTTGAGTGCCACCAAGTCGTGGTTTTTATGTAACTTCAGCAGCTCCGGGCACGTGAACAAAAATGCGAATCTCGTTGTTCGGGCAGTTTTTAATACGGCGCGCCAAAAAATACAACGAACCCCAAGACGCTAAAAAAAAAAACTTACCGCTTTGATGCCACAAGTTTTATGCGTGGGTGTGAACACTCCCGTTGACAGCAATTGATTTAGACACGGGGTGTCCCGGTGTGAACAGGCCTTAGGAGTGCAGATATAAAATATTAGTACAGTACAGGTTGTGAAAAAACATGAATGTACTGCAGACTGAGAGGCAGGGACACAGCAGTGTCTGAGTGAGACGAGGTGTGTTCTCTGATGAGGTGCGTCAGGTTCTGTTCTCTCTCTCCTCTCCTCTTGGTTATTGTTAGGTTAATGTTTCTCTGTTCTTCTTTCTCTGCCTCCCTTTCCCCTGGTCCTGACCTTAACATCGTTCAATTTCTCATCTGAGACAAATTAGAAATATGGCATATTATTTTCTCAAAAATGTACAGACCATTTACATGTACAGCATTTGGTGTTCACAAGCATGAAAAAAAACTTTAGAAGTGAGACCAGATAAACTTGGTGCCCAAGTCAATCCTACAGTATGTGTGGGACTGCGGAGTACCAAACCAAATATTTTACTCAAGTACAAGTAAAACTACCTATAAAAGTAATGTTAATAATTACTTAAAAGTAATAAAGTATGCAATAAGAAGACTACTCAAGTAGCAAGTTCTGATTAAAATGAAGGGAAAATCCTGAATCTCAGACTACATGGAGAACTGTAACTCACACCTCTCTTTGAAAGTCTGTTCTGTTTATTTGATATAAAACTTGGGTTCAAGATGAAGCAGCATGTCGAGTCCTGTGATGGGTACAATAACACACAACCTGTCATTTTCAACACAAAATCTCCAACACACACCCCAAAAACAAACATTTTCCCAACAGTTGACTGTCTTTAATGTCACAACATGTTAACAACGCAAACTTGTCAGCATCTGCATTTAAACAAGACGACAGAGAACAAACGAACTGTGTAAGGAAAGAAGAACAGAAAAGAAAGTGTGTGTACAGAGATAGTGAGTGTTTGTATGTTAGAATGTTTGTGTGTGTGTGCATGCTGACACGCCCACTTCTTCCCCCTCTCCAGGACTCCGCATTCAGACCACTGCAGTGTATCGTGAGACTCACCAACTCATTATACGTGATATAAACTAATTATTAAAACTACATATATTCATTAATATTTAACAGTAACGGAGGAAGGCCACTGAATGTAGTGAAGTAAAAGTACATATCTGTGATTAAAAATGAGCTTGAGTAAGAGTATAAGTATGGCCAATTAAATCTACTTTGAAAAGTACTACCCACCTCTGATACCAAAATGTGTTTTTGTTAAAGACGAAAAGCTGGAGGCACAAGTTAATATTTTTCATGCAGACTTTATTACAGCACCATCTTTAATTTCTTAACAGCGATGGATACAACGCCGCTCAGGCCTGTACATCTGTTTTGTTGGCAGTTCCAGAGCACAATTTCTTGTGTCTCATTAACACAAGACTTATTAAGGTCTTGAGATTATCTGGGTGTTGATTGGGTCTTAATCATGCATTATTAGAGAGTGCTTATGAGGCTAGCAAGAGCGTAAATCACAGGAAAGTGTTATGTGATAACCTTTAGAGAATGCAGAGGTTACAGAGCATTGATGTCATCTTTTTCTCATACAGGTATCAGCTCTTTGGGTGTGAAAAATGACAATCATGAGAGCAAGTGGTACAAAGACAGATATTGCGCTGCATTTTTTTACTCAGTGTGGCCACGAACTGCCTATTTTGACAAGAGGAGGCCATGTGATGGATGTGCAGAACAACCAAGGATCATTGTTTTTGTCTGGCAGGTGATTGTCAGCACGGTGCTACAATGAAATGAAACCTCCATGAACGTTATTGCTTCAGTCACCACCAGTCAGGATATCTTGCCGCAAAAGGCTTTGTCTAGCTCAGCATCTATATCTTGTTCTGAAATGCTACTTGTGCTTTATGTATTAAAAATTTGTTTCCTATTAGAGTAATTAAAATTGAAAGCCGAAGGGAGTGTGTCTCGACTCAATTCAGTTAGCTGTGGCAATCTTAATTGGGTGATATAAAAACATTATCAATGAAAGTTTGGTACTGGCCAGGTCTTGAAGACTTTCCTTTGTTGGAAAACTTACAGATTTACCTCTGACTGTTGCAAAGTTGGCCCTTGACACACCTTCCAAAAATGCTAAATACAGATATCACGGATAGCGTCACCACTGCAACAATTACACACATTTTTTAGTTTGTTTATGTTGACTGTGCACCATACAAGCTCCTGTGAGTTAGCTGTAGATAAAGTATTAGAACAAGCTCATAACTATAAAACTATGATTTGAATTCCAGCCAGCACTACTGTCAGAGAGGGACAAAATTAATCTATGCCTTCAGACCAGTATCACTGTATCACTATACAGTACAGTGCCTTGCAAGTATTCACCAGCTTGAGTTTTTCCACATTTTATAGAGTTACAACATACACTATATGGCCAAAGGTTTGTGGACATCCCAAAAGTGTTCAGTGAGGTTGAGATCAGGGCTCATTGCAGGATACTTGCGATCTTCCACTCTTGCATCTACACGAAATAACCTATAATCCTAAAAGTGTTTGGGGATTCAATATAGCTTGCAAAATTCTTAACAAATTGTAACAAACTTGTCGGGCAAGGAGGAGGCAGGAACCGGCTGAATGTGAACATAACCTTTAATAATTAATATGACTCAAACATAACATAAAACACACAAATGAAATACAAAGCACAAGTGTGTGTGTCTCTCTCCCGCTCTGGTGCTTCCAGCCGCTTCTTTATCGCTCTCTCCTACTGATTAGACAACTCGGTGCCAGGTGTGCGTCCTCACAGCCTGTCCCCTCCCTCCTCCTCTTCACACTCCTCCATGGCCAGATTCAGGTGTTGGGCCTGACATACACCCCCTCTCACCCTTTTTGGAAGGGTGGTGCTGCCCTTTCTGCTGTGTCCTTCAGCATCCTGGATGTGAAAAGAGAGACAAGGGGAGAGAGAAGGAGTGAACAGGAGAGACAGCAAGAAGGACAGAGAGGAGAGATAGAAAAACCACTCTGGTCCCCAGACATGCTGTCGTCTGGTCCTCAGCCAGCTGGGAAGCGATCCCCCACGATGTCTGCCCATGGCACTGTACTTCCTGGTGGACAGCTACAGCTCCTCCCCTTTTCAGGTGGAAGGCAGTCGCACTGCCACCTCCCTGGCGGAAGGCAGCAGTTCATCTGCCTCCTGGTGGTCGGCAGTGACTTTGCCATCCTCCCCTGCAACGGCTCCAGCACCACCACCTCCTTGGCGCTAACCCTCCTGGCACCATCCTCCCACAGCGATGAGGGCTCACCGACAGCATGTCTTTCCTCCTTCCTGGGTTTTGGCACCAAGGTAAAAAACCTTAAAGAAGTCAACCATCCACCAAAGTCAGTGGTTTAGGAGGGCATTAGTCAGAGAAGTAACTGAAAGAATCAGCAAGATCCACAGCTCAGATGAGATGAGAGAAGCTGTTAGGGACAGGACAACCATAGCCAAGACAATCTACAGAGCTGGGAAATCCCATTTGAAGCTTTCATCACCCTGAAAACATTATCAGCACATTAATGCATGCTGGTGGTACCCCCATTTTGAGAGTTATCCTTGGCCTCTTGTTTGGCTACTTACATGTTGCATGCAGTGAGAATTCTAGGAAGGATTACAGAATATTCTCAATATTTCAAGGTTGAAAGGTGTCTAGTCACTGTGATTGCAACTTGCTTCTGTATTTAACCTTCATGTTCTGTCCACTACTGTAGCATCGAGCGCAGGAGCACCAAACACACTGACACGTGGAGTAGGTGAAACTATTTAATGATGCTTTGAGATATTTATTGATACATACATATTTACCTTGTTTTATGCTATGTACTTCTGTTTCTATTTTCTTTTCCCATGTAAAGTGCCTTGAGAGGCCTTTTTAAAGGTGCTACATAAAATAAAAATTATTATTATTATCATCCAAGTATGCTACTTTGAAGGCCATAGGACGATATCCATGAGCCATTGCAATGTTGTAGGTACTCTGTGGAGCCCAAAAGGGAGGAACCGGTATTTCAGTACAGTGTCCAGTACAGATTTTTTGTACATGCAACAACTGACACAAATCCACAATTGGTTTAGATATAAGGGGCATACCTTGGTCTGTCAGTAGGTCTAGGGATCTAGGGATCTCGACTCAACTGAAACGCATCACAAGTTCCTGGGAAATGATTTCCTCAGGAGGCGTGCCTCCGGATAACAGGTGGCATAGTCCACAATTAACAGGATATACTCATGACCTCACGCTGACTTCAGCAGCGGCCCTACAAGGTCCATTCCTATCCTTTCAAACAGAACCCTGTTGATGTGCAATGGAATTAGAGGGAGGGTTTTTAGGGAACAGTTAGTTAGCACTGTGGACACCACTGATAGAAATTTTTAACCTCTGCTTCCATGCCTTCCAGTGGAACCTATCCTGTACTCTTTCCACTATGTCATTTTTTTTTAGCATGGCACCATGAGGAGGTGGAGCTTCTGGCCATGGCACTCCTTACAGAAGTACAGGAGGCCTCCCTTAATGAGGAAGTAGGAGGCTGGCAATGCTTGTCCTATGTGCATGTGGTGCCCGTCTAATTCCAGCGCCTGGCTCCAGCAGGGTTTTTCTCAGTCGTCCTCCAGTTTGCCTTTTTAGATTGGGGAAGGATGGGGGAAAACCCCGGCCAATCTCTCCCTATAAGAAGAGGCAAGGGTGGGTCAGGCATTAACCCAATGGGGAGAGGCCACTCACCTGTTCAGCCCACCAACCTGCCTAGATGGCAATGCGCTCAAAGGTGTGCAGATAAGCTTCAACATCATCATCACCAGTGAGTTTGGGGAGTAGATGGTGGGCATCACAACATGGGTCAGGGAGGGGAGTGGCTGACACAGAGTTTGCCTCATGGGAGCGCTTATATGCACTAAGGTGAGGTACTGGCGCTGTGCTGTTTTAGGCATGATACAGGAGGTCGGCATCGCGGTGGCCTCATGGTGGAAGAACGGTGGTGACATAACAGCTCTGAAAAGCAATTAATTCTGTAGCATGATTGGCTCATCTAGGCTCAAATTTGGAATGTTTAGAGGAAGAGAAAATCGTGTTAATTCTCGACCAGTTTCTCTTCACCCCACTCTGAGAATCCCCTCTCTTCATCCGTTGCCATGTTTTCTTACTGTTCTCCCCTCTCCTGCCATGTGCACCTTAGCTGTCCATAACAGTGGTACTGAGCTGTCACCATCTGTTCAGCACCACTGTGTCTGCTTGGGGAGGCACAGTCTGCTGCTTGGGATGGGGCAGAACAGCCCATAGTCAAGCTACTAAACAATTCATTGTATACGTTGAAGAGATTATCTAAATGAATTCATTATTGGGGCAAGGATGGCAGGAGCTACAGTCACATTAGTGTTTCTGTAGGAACAGGGTAGGGAATTAATCAATAAATACGCACATTTATTGGCTGAGATGCTTGTACTGTTAGTGTGATGCCAAGGGAAAAACAGAATCGCAAATGTTCTTTAGGTGATTGAGAATGTCATTGCAGGATATGATGACATGGTGAAAAGTATGCTGGACCAGCGCCGCAATAGGACACCTTATGTTGTTGTTTTTCATTTAATTGCTCACCTGCCAGTAAATGGCAGCACATATGCTATAAAACCTCAGTCTTCAATGAAGTCTTCCCAGTCTGGATTAAACTTTTTAAATCTCTCTCTCTCTCTCTCTCTCTCTCTCTCTCTCTCTCTCTCTATCTGACGCTCTCTATCTGACTCTCTCTCTCTCTCTCTCTCTCTCTCTCTCTCTCTCTCTCTCTCTCTCTCTCTGTCTCTCTTTCTGTCTCACACACACACTCCCAGACATACATGCAGAGTGATAGCTCATCCCTGCCGCATGTAAAAGACAAGCCTCAAACGATTTGTATTCATGACCTGCCTTTTAGTGTTTTCGTACATGGTACACAATAACAAATTATAGATTTCAAATTTTACTGCTTCCATAAAATATTCTGTGCTATTAGCATATTTCTAGCCTGGGTAATTGATGTACTGTGTGGCATGAGTTTTGATTTACATTTGTAGCATAAAACAATCTCGTTGCGGCGCTTTATTAAAGCAATCACTAATATATCACTGTGCAGCGTTATGGACGGAATGATAGGCTCAATAAAGGCAGATGTTTATCACTAAAGATGATAAATGATGAAATAGATAATAAAAAAAAATCAGAAAAAAATCTCCTTTGCAGCCGAAGAAATTTAACGCGACTTGACAAATATATCTTGTTCATACAAGGGTTTGGTGAGAAGGGATTAAGACTGTTCTCGAAAATGTACGCTTTGGCAACTAATAATTTTGTAGTGGGAGTTTGAGCATTGCTGTACATATGTGTATAAGAGTGTATGTGTGTTTTCAAAGTAAACTATGAACAATAATTTGCACTTTGGCCCAGACATTTTAAGCTGATCCTGTTCTCAGTTCATCCACACTGAGGGTTTTCCCTTTCTTTTTTCTTCCATTCAAGCATATTTTGGTCTCAGATGATCAGCTCTTGTTGCCTCCAGAGTTCTTAGTGAATGTGTGTGTGTCTGAGAGAAAGAGAGTATGAACCGTGGGAGCTGCTGATTGCCCCTGGTGATACTGGCTCGTTTCCAGCCCTCAGCCGACCCCTAATCAACAAGCTGTCAGTCAGCTGGTGAGAGTGACACTCTGTATTCACTGCTCTCTAGAGAGCCCCGATTAGTCAGATATACACACACATACACACACACACATTACAGCAACCTCAAATATCCACCCACTACTACCCAGCCACCTCACACACACAAACCATCCAACCTGCACTTGTCCTACTACCATCATGCTGTGCATCTAGATGGTACGCTCAGCCAGAAGCAAACATCTGGCTCAAATATGCATTTGTGTGTGATACGTTTATGTCCAATAAATAGCGTGTGTGTGTTTGTGTGTCCACCTCAGGGGAGTGTAATCAGTTAGAACAATCACGTAAGACTGGCAGCGGCTGGCAGGGTGTCAGTAATGCCCACGGCCCAGCTGGAAGGAAGCTTCTCACCTGAGTAGGGATCACGTCAATCACACTCCTTTCCTCCCTCTTCCCTCATCCCCTCCACGCACACACTCCACCTATTTACCTCTAGACAAAAGCACAGTGTGGCGTGAGTGTGTGAGTGCACGGTGCGATGGCAGAATAGATTGAGCTGTCAGATCAGTTGCTCGGAAGGAAGATTAATAACCGGCACAAACAATAACAGCCCTGCTATCACCATAAATATGCTAATGACTGTTATCAATACAGCGGTTAATGGAAGTGCGGGAATTACAGAGCCAGCCAAGAGAGAGGGCACAAGGGCCACGCATTCATTCAAAACCTAGCACACGCTTAAATATACAACAGCCATACTAAGACAACACATATTTGTGTGTTTTATGTGTGTTGGTGAAACTGGAGAGGAAAGAAAAAAGAATGATCATTCCAGGGATTTCATTAAGAGGCTGCAGAGTAAAACCGTGAAGAAAACTGCATGAGGCAGCTGTTACAAAGATAATATGGAGCATTGAATTATTATTTATTAGTAATCATACATCTGTTCTGCAAAGCATGCAAGTGTTTGTAAGTTTGAAAACTGATAATTCTGTATGAGGTTAAGTACCATTTCTGACTGTAGCCCATCTTGGTTCTGTGCACAATATGTCAACCTCCTTCAATGAGATGATATGGACCACCACAGAACCACTGCTGACCAAATATTACTTGGAGTGCTGGACCATTTTCAGAACTGCAGTGACACTTGCATAATATTGGCATCTTAGGACTGGTTTACTGTTCTGCATCTGTGTATCCCTGAGCACATCAAGGCATTATAGGTGTCCACTTTCATACTTGCACATAATGTGAATATGTACACTAGGGTCAGAGGTGTAGCTACCGAGCTGGCAAGGCAGGCAATTGCCTGGGGCCCCGCATACTTAGAGGGCCCCCGATGGCTGATAATTGAAATAATCAGAAATTTTCATCTTAAAATAAAGTGCAGCAACATCTCAGCAACCCCCTTAAAGGGAACTCCTTTGTGGGCGCTATCTAGTTTGAGGACTAGTTTATTCTCCTCCCCCATCTCTTCACGCTCGAGTCACACTAGCTTTAATTCCTGAAAATTAATATGATAAATGAACAGCCAGAAGCACAAGGGAAAGCAAGAGGAGAAGGAAAAGAAGAAACAGGACAGCTGTAACTGATGGAGATCATGACGAATGAATTAAGGATAAAGACAAACAAACCCACATCTAGTTGTCCAATTTCAGTTTTATTTCACCTTATTATAAGATAAATTTTTGAGAAGAGTTAGCTAGGATTAGCATGTTTTGAGTAGTGTTAGCAGTTCTTAATGTGGGCTGACATGCTATGGGTACAGGGTATGATGTGCTTGACACCGGCAGCACCGCTTGGCAAGTACCGGTACTGTGTCGCTTGCTCCCGCAAATCAATACTTTACGTTAGTTAACACGTTAGTTAATATTAGTTAACATTAATTGAAGATGGACATTTTGTTCCCTCACTGGTTTGATTACCATGAAACTGTAAAAAAAAAAAAAAAAAACACACACTTTATGTTCTGTTAGATGTGTTTTAACCACTTTTAAACGTACATTGTATAATTATATAACATATATTAATTTGTAGGAGGCTATGAAATATTTTGTTAAAATGTTTATATGTGTTTATGTAACATTTTATGTTTTCCCATAATTGTGATGACATGGGCTTGACCTCTCATGCCTACGTATTTTATTCAGTCAGTAGACAGGGGAGTCGGGGTGGGTGGGGTGGAGGTCTGCATGTTATGAGGGGAAGGGACACAGTTTTTAGGCCTTGATTAGCAATTGTAGGGTAGATTGTTCTTTATTCATTTTTCTACATTCTTACGATTGTTTTAAATAAAGAAATGAAATCTTCAGAACACGCATCTACTGAGATTTCTCCACGGAACATGAAGACGTAATAACAGCATAAATCTGGGGCCCCCACATAATCTAGGTTCGCCTCTGACTAGGCTACACTACAGTGTCATATTAACCAACCAGAGACTTAAGAAAAGGGAAAGTGAAAAGAGCAGTCTCTGAGACAAAAACAAAACAAAGTTCTATCCATACATCCATCCATCCATTTTCTATACCGCTTATCCTACAGGATTGCAGGGAACCTGGAGCCTATCCCAGGGAGCATCGGGCACAAGGTGGGGTACACCCTGGACAGGGTGCCAATCTATCGCAGGGCACAATCACATACACACTCACACACCCATTCATACACTACGGACACTTTGGACATGCCAATCAGCCTACCATGATTTTGTCTTTTGACTAGACCCAGGAAAAAGTTACAAAACCATCTCTAAAGAGTTTGGACTCCACCAATTCACAGTCAGACAGATTGTGTGCAAATGGAGGAAATTCAAGACCACTGTTACCCTCCCCAGGAGTGTTCGACCAACAAAGATCTCTCCAAGAGCAAAATGTGTAATAGTCTGCGAGGTCACAAAGGAACCCAGGCCTCTATCACATTGGCTAATATTAATGTTCATGAGTCCACCATCAGGAGAACACTGAATAACAGTGGTGTGCTTGGCAGGGTTGCAAGGAGAAAACCACTGCGCTCCAAAAAAACATTGCTGCCCTTCTGCAGTTTGCTAAAGATCATGTGCACAAGACAGAAGTCTATTGAACAAAAGATTTTGTAGACAGATGAGACCATGATAGAATTTTTGGTTTAAATGAGAAGTGTTATGTTTGGAGAAAGGAAAACACTACCTTCTAGCATAAGAACCTTATCCCATCTGTGAAATATGGTGATGGTAGTATCATGGTTTTGGCCTGTTTTGCTGCATCATTTGAATCAACTTGACATCATTGATGAAACAATGAATTCTGAATTATACCAGCAAATTGTAACGGAAAATGTCAGTATATCTGTCCGTGATCTGAATCTCCTGACCTTAATTCAATAGAAATGCTGTATTAAAACCTGAAGCAAGCAGTTCATGTGAGGAAACCCACCAACATCCCAGAGTTGAAGCTGTTCTGTACTGAGGAATGATCTAAAATTCCTCCAAGCCGATGTACAGGACTGATCAACAGTTACTGGAAACGTTTACATGCAGTTATTGCTGCACAGGGGGGTCACACCAGATACTGACAGCAAAGGTTCACATACTTTTGCCACTTACAGATATGTAATATTGGATTAGACATTTTCCTCAATAACTAAATGACCAAGTATAAAATTCTTGTCTCATTTGTTTAATTGGGTTCTCTTTGTCTACCTTTAGGACTCGATGATTTTGAAAATCTGAAATTTTTTTAGGTCATATTTATGCAGAAATATAGAAAATTTGAAAGGGTTCACAAACTTTCAAGCACCACTGCACGTATACCTGTTAAAATGGCCATTGCATGTGTTATGTACAAACATTTAAGGTTGAAGATTGTGTGTAAAGGTGAGTATATCTAACTGTATTCCAGATGTTCATGAGTGATATAATTAATATGGTGCTGGAAGAGAAGAGGTGGTCCCATGCAGCCTGATGAGTGTTGAGAGAGTTGAGTGTGTTGAGTGATTGTAACTGTAACTGCTAATGGGCTAACTGTTAATTTCCTGCAGTGGAACAACAGCGTTGTTAAAAACAGCGGTAAGCGGTTAAATTGGTGTGAGATTATTACAGGGATGTGTTACAGTTTGTGTGTGTGTCTGTAAAAGTAAGATGATAACATCCTATTCTGGAGTACTGGAAAGGGGACAGAAAGTGCGCAAGAAGGAAAAGAAAGAAGAGAAACGCACCCCCTAAGAACGTTAGGACCTTAAGGCACTTCTTAATTGGTTCCTCCAGTATGTCCTCGCATGGCTGCTCTCAGAAGCCATTTCTGTGTGTGTGTGTGTGTGTGTGTGTGTGTGTCTTTATGGGGGCCAAATTTCCCCATGCTGATAATAATGCAAAATTATGTTGACCTTGTGGGGAAATTTAACTGGTCCCTATGAGGAAAGGTGTTTTTTCATGGTGAAAAAAAAAACATGGGTATAAGTTAGATATAAAATTAAGGTTAGGGGCAGATGTAGGAGTAGGCATGTGTGTGTGTGTGTGTGTGTGTGTGTGTGTGTGTGTGTGTGTGTGTGGCCTGAACTGTCATCAATCTCATATTGACCCTTGTCAAACTCTGCTCTGAGCATGGACACTGAGCTCATAAAACCATTCTCAGAACGTATGTAAGTGTGTGTGTGTGTGTGTGTGTGTGTGTGTGTGTGTGTGTGTGTCTGAGTGATATAACCATATCTCTTGGGTGATTTTTTTCAGTAGCTTAACCTGCAGTAAGGCTGTAATTAACTCAGGCTAATTATTGGCAGGCAGGGGTTAGAAGGCTTGTGAGAGGTCCCTTTGCTGGCTGCACAGATAATCACCGCTTAGGGCCACTCCCCATCTGTGTGTGTGTGTGTGTGTGTGTGTGTGTGTATGTGTGTGTGTGTGTGTGTGCGTGTGCGTGTGTGCGCCTGCGCATATGTGTTTTAAACAGAGCTTCATAAATTTAGACTATAATATATATAACATGATTAATTTATTAACACTAGGCACCCAAAGCACACTGAAGTTATCCTCAATAAGATTTTTAAATTATCCAACACATACAGTTGTGTGAAAAAATAAGTACACCCCATGGAAATTGTTGCCTTTTTTTTTGGACATATTTGCAAACATTCAATCGTCTTGGGGGGGGGGGGGGATAAATAAACATTCATTTATTTATCAATAAATGTGATATTCTTCAGTGGAAAAAGTAAATGCACCCTTGGCCTCAGAAGCCAGTATTGCCCCTTTAGCAGAAATAACTTCTTCTGGGCATTTTGCATAATTGTCCACCAGTCTCTGGTATCAGCTTGCTTGAGGTTTTGACCACTCTTTCATGCCATACCATACCATATTCTTTCTGCAAGATCTTTGCAAGTTTTCTTGCATGTACTGCCCATTTCAAATCCCACCGCATTTCATTGGGATTCAGATCCGGGCTTTGACTAGGCCATTTCATAACCTTCCATTTCTTCTTTTTGAGCCATTCCTTGGTGGAATTGCTAGTGTGCTTAGGATCATTATCCTGTTGAAAGTTCCACTTTCAGTTCAACTTCACCTTTTGGACAAAAGTACTCTTTAATATGTTGCAAATTCATAGTTGAATCAATTAATGCAAGCTGTCTAGTCCATGAGGCAGTGAAGCCATCCCAAACCATAACAATTCCACCACCATGCTTCACAGATGGTATGAGGTGCTTCTCCTGAAAAGCTGTCTTTGTTTTGCGTCAAACATGTCTGCTGTTACTGTGGCCAAGAAACTCTCTTTGATTTGTCTGTGCAGAGCACATTATTTCAAAAGGCCTGGTTTTTGCCTGTATTTGCTTATACTGTAGTCTTGCAAAGGCTTTTTCCTGGTTTTTCCCATGTGCAGGTCAAATTTGTGCAATCACTTTCTGATTGTAGAAGCATGCACTTTCACACAAACAGTTGCAAGTATTACTAACAGATCCTATGATTCAATTTTGGGGTTCTTGGAGACTTCTTTTTGCATCAGATGGTCTGCTCTTGGGCTGAATTTGCTGGGACGTCCAGTCCTGGACAAACTGGCAGTTGTTTGAAATATGTGAAATTTGTAGAAAATTTTCTTTATAGAGGAATTATATATTTCAAATAATTTGGAGATCTTTTTAAATCCCTTACCAGACATCCACAACCTTTTTTCTGAAGGCCTTACAGAACTCTTCAGATCTTGGCATGATGACACCACACACCTCAATAGTAAAGGGAACACCAGACACTAGATATAAGAGGGGTACAAATAAGACAGGTTCCACCTGCACTCCATAAGCAAGTTCTAATCGCTGGCACACAATCTTGAACACCTGATGAATTTTATGAATTTGAAGGTGTGATAAATATAGGGGTGTACTGTTTTATCTGTTTTGTTCATTTAAATTGTGAAAATTATTACAAAATGTCAATTTTATGTCATTTGATAGAGTATATCAACTTCATTAATAGGCACTGTTTCCAAAAGGGTCAAATGTGCAAAAAAAAAAACAATTTCCATGGGGTGTACTTATTTTTTCACATGACTGTATATTGGTTCTTACACATGCAGCCAGCCTTGTGGTGGATCTGAAATTGAATGGGACACCAGTCTACACCAGCACACAGAGTGGCCATTCCAGTAGCATAGCCTGTCCTCCTACCAGCATGTTTTTGGACAGTGGGAGGAAAATGGAGAACCCAGAGGAAACCCACATACAAACATGGAGAACATACGCAACTCCACAGAGACACTAACCTGAGTTCAGGATCCAACCAGGCTCCGTTGAGTTGTCAGGCGGCAACGCTACCCTCTGTGCAAGAGTGCATCCTTTCTTACACGTTCTTACAATTAATAATCTTACAATTATGTATGTACTACAATACCAAAAGTTTCATAAGTGATCTCATAAATGACAACAAACAGCAGGCATCTGATCCATCTCTCGTTCACTGTTATCATCCAGACAGAAGCATAGCATATTCAATTACCTTCTGAGCCTCATTCAGAAATCTATGAGCCTGAGAGATGGAAGGAGAGGAAAGAGAGAATTAGAGGTTCAGTGAGGGAAGAACACATGGGAAATCACAGCACTCCACAGCACAGCACACATCTGTCCCACACCGCGCAAGGGATGATGGGATAACGGAGGTCAGCAGAGAGGGTCAGACTGGACAAAAGCACAGAGAGCTTGTATTTTCATTTTTATTTTCCCAGTTGTTGCTCTATTCATCATGCCATTTCTGTACTCTTCCTTTCTCTTCACACAATTCTCTTCTTACCTTACCTTACCCCCCCCCCCCCGCCCCATTCCTCTTTCTCTATTTAAATCTGATTTCAAACTTCATATCTTGCATTCCTTGATATATGGATATGTTTTTTGTGAGTTACATAATCTATATACTGTATAATAATATACAAAACCACCTTTGCACACTGGTATAGTTTCAAAAGTGTGTATTCTGTTCAGTGGAAGAGTTATATCACCAGATGATATTTATTCATCATTGTTACAAAGGCCAATGGAGCACCTGCAGTGCCATTACTTTTACTGCAGGCTATTTTCATATCTGCATCAATTACAGCAACACACAAGGGCATTCCTCATACCAGCATGTGTGTGTGTGTGTGTGTGTGTGTGTGTGTGTGTGTGTGTGTGTGTGTGTGTGTGTAGGGTAGAGGAGTGATAATGATCAAGATAACCTACCTCATCAGTGCTTGTGATTACAGTAATGATTGGGTCTTTTATTAAGATAACATGTCTGTGTAATAGCGAGGGTGTGATATATCAAATATAAACCACGTATACACAGGTCTGGAGTTACACCCATCTGTGGCTTACTCCAGTAAAAAACAAACAAAAAAACATTAGCCAATTGATTCTGTGTGAATAAGGAGAAGATCCTAGAGACATTTTAGAAAGCAGTTAAAGCCACTGAGCAGATAACAATGTCACTGTGCCACTAATTCTACTTATTTATTGTACTACACAACTGTTCATGAAGCTGCTGTACCATTGTCTCTGCACAACTATAGAGAGACATGTACACCTCCTCATACGTCCAATTGTTCAATTAGCCAATCATGTGGCAGCAGTATAATTCATAAAATCATGTAGATACGGGTCAAGAGCCTCAGGCAACGTTCACATCAAACATTAAAAAAATAAAATAAAATTTTAAACGTCACCTCAGTGACTTTGACTGTGGCATGGTGGTTGGTGGCAAACAATATGGTGGCAAACCTGCTGGTATTTTCACACACAACAGTCTCTAGAGCAGTGGTCACCAACCCTGTTCCTGGAGACCATCTAATCATTGCTTTCCAAAGTTCTTGATCAACTAAAACAGGCATGTTAGATTTTGGTTGGAGATGAAACCTGCAGGAAGGTAGATCTCAAGGAAGAGGGTTAGTGACCACTGCTCTAGAGTTTACACAGAATGGTGCAAAAAACAGGAAACATCCAGTTCTGTGAGCAGAAACACCGTGCTAATGAGAAAGGTCAGAGGAGAATGACCAGAATGGTTTGAGCTGACAGGAACCATGGTGAACAGAAAAGCATCTCAGAATGCACAACACATTGAACCTTGAGGCAGATGGGCTGCTACAACAACAGAAGACCACATCGGAGTCCACTCCTGTCAGCCAACAATAGGAGTCTAATGCTAATGGTCTCCTGAGATTGGTTTCCTTCTGCTTGTACTGAAGATGAACTCATTAATTAATGGGTATTGGAAATAAAATGCCTTGATATTATTCTTGTTAAGAAGAATTTGAAGTACAACACTGTAGAAAAATTTAAATGCTTATTTGCTAATGATCAGAGATGTATTACATACAGTATTTAACTAAATATATATACAGTATTTAACTAAATATATATATATATAGTATTTAACTAAACATATATACAGTATTTAACTAAATATATATACAGTATTTAACTAAATATATATAAAGTATTTAACTAAATATATATATACAGTATTTAACTAAATGTTTGAATCACTTAGAAGAAATATTTGTAACATAGATACCTAAACTGGTTTTATTCTGTTTATAATACTACACTATACACCATATTGTGTTTACCTGAAGACTGTACAGAGGTACACAGTGATAACTGCCCAGTTTTAGGCTAGGATTACATGTGCTATACTAACATGTGCCCCATTTTGAGTAAAGTTTCACAAAATTATAATGTGTTATGTGTTAAGTAAGGAATTGTCACGTGAGCCCAGGACATTTCACCTCCACACCACCAGAGGCCTCCCTCCCCTTAATATTAGTCTCTCTATGGTTAGCCTCATTTCCTGTTTGCTCTCATTTCTCATTTCCTGTTTGTATTTGGCTGTTGGGTTTGTGTGCCTGTTTATGCCTTTTGTGCCTTTGACCTGTGACTGGCCTCTGACCTCTTTGGATCACCCTCTTGGTATTGTTTCCTATGTTGGAAAACCTACTGACTGTTACATACGAATGTAATGACTCCTTCCATAAAAATGTCACTATATTGTGGGTTGGGTTTTTTTGCTAAATAAAAACCTGTTGTTTTTTTTATCTGTTTATTATTAGGCTTAGATTATACATACCATAGAAGTCCCTGTGAATTAGTTGTTACTATAGAAACTATAGCTTATTAGAATGAGTGCATATATAATAGAAAACTGTGATCTGAATTACTGTCAGTGGGCAGTGGTGGCTTGGCGGTTAAAGGCTCTGGGTTACTGATCAGAAGGTCAGGAGTTCAAGCTACCACTGTTGGGCCCTTGAGCAAGGCCCTTAACCCTCACTTGCTCAGTTGTATAAATGAGATAAATGTAAGTCGCTCTGGATAAGGGCGTCTGCTAAAAATGCAGTAAATGTAAATGTCAGAGCTGCTGTTATAGAAACTTAATCCACATTCAACAACACTGTGGAATAATCATACATATTGTATCACAATACATATTTATATGGGATATTGTACTATAGATAGTATGTTTAGATGAGGACCTTGCACAGACATTTACTAGGAGTATATTATGAAGTCTGTAAATTATTTTATATTTACAGTTTGAATAATTTGAAAGAACTATAGTATTTGCAGCCCAAAACCAAGTACCAAAAGTCCATGATGTGCTAATCATGCATTTGTATTATGTAAGTGGTAGCTATGTGCAAAATGTGTGTGTGTGTGTGGACACTAATGACAGGACCGGATGCAAACGCCACAACCACAGAAATCTTCCCACCATCCAGCCAACTTCAAGAAAATAAGAAACGGCGTACTTTTTCCCCCCCCAGTTCCATCTTAGCACTTCATCTTTAACTTGGAGATGTATTGGAGGAGTATGCCATGGAGACTACTTCCCCTCTCTCTCTCTCTTTCCTTTCTCTCTCTTCTCTCTCTCACTCTCTTCTTCTCATCTTCTGCTCTTGCTGCGGGCTGTGGAGAGTGATTGGCATCTCCTGTTGAGGATCGAGTGGCTCATGGAGCTGGCTAGAAGAGCCTCTCACAGTTACCATGGTAATTGACAGAGATTGGCACTAAGGCATGCTGTTTGATCAAGTTAGCACTAATTCGTGTTTAATGGAGCTATTGATCGGAAAACACGCCAGTGTTTGTGTTCCAACAGCCCTGGTCGAAGGCGTCAGATTAGCTGAGTACACCTGCATTAACACCGGAAAGACAAAATACAGAAAAGCAAACAAGAGTCAATGGATGTATTAGAGAAAAAGATATTAGACAGGCAGGAAGACAAATAATCATGTAATGTTATTTAAGGGAATCTGAAATGTTTGTAAAATATAATAATGTCTTGGTAGCTTATGAAATTTCTTTAGTTTTCATGTCACTGTATGTCATTTGCAGTTAAAATATACTTATACCTCATATATTTTTGGTACATGAACATAGCTAGTCACAGAATTCACACACTCCATGAATGACAGTCTTTCTTTTCATTAGATATCTTTTACTCCATCATAAAAACATTCCAAACTACAACTACTACTTTTAACGCATTTTAACCAATTAGTTAATCTACAAACACAATATCCATCCATCCACCCATCCATTTTCTGTACCGCTTATTCTACACAGGGTCGCGGGGAGCCTGGAGCCTCTCCCAGGGAATTCGGGGCACAAGGCGGGGGACACCCTGGACAGGGTGCCAACCCATTGTAGTGCACAATCACACGGACACACACACTCACACATTATGGACAATTTGGACATGCCAATCAGCCTACAACGCATGTCTTTGGACTGGGGAGGAAACCGGAGTACCCAGAGGAAACCCCTGAAGCATGGGGAGAACGTGTAAACTCCACACAGCAAACATAACATAATATAACATAAAACACTACATTTCCCTTGTAGAAGCATAAATAATTGACTTTTTCCCCCTTTAATTTTTCTTCCCAATTTGGTCACATGCCAATCCCCACCCACCTGCCAGTTCTTTTATATGTGACGGCTACCAACCAGAACCGGGAAAGGTGAAGACTTCCTCTGAGACACGTGAAGCCAGTCCACCGCAAACTCTTTCCAAACTGCTGTTCATGCTGCATCACAGGGCAGCATAACACATGTGGAAGAAAACTCTATCCACCCTCTTCCACATACATGAGCTCACAGATGCCAATGAATGGTTAGTGTCTCTGTGACTGACAGGGGAAGGAGAGTATTAAATCCCGCCCACCTAGAGAGGGAGGCTCCCGGCCACAGATGGCTGTAGCATCGTCGGGATTCAGACTCTTGACTATGGCACGAACAATTTTCTGTTGCATCACTCAGGAGCTAATAACTCACAAAAACAGAATTAAAACATTACCAAATGATTTACTTGAATTTAAATCGACCTTAAACTGAACTGGAATTTGAAATACTTGTGTAATAATAACAGAACATGAAACAATTGTACTGTTAATGTTATCCAATACCAATATCAGTGCAGTATAATGCTTGAAATATGAAAGATTTTAAGAACATATCCGATTTTAACTTTGTGCAAAGTAATTCAATGCCCTACTTAAAAAAACAAACATATCAGATGAGATTCAGAGATAACTTTATGGTTACAGTGATTACGTAACTGAAGCATTAGAGCTGCGAAGTTATTATGTTTATAAATAATCTCAACTGGTGCCCTGCGATGGATTGGCACCCTGTCCAGGGTGTACCCCGCCTTGTGCCCGATGCTTCCTCCGATAGGCTCCAGGTTTCCCCGTGACCCTGAAAAGGATAAAGCGGTATAGAAGATGGATGGATGGATGGATTATCTCAACTGGAATTTTCTTCTTCATCATCTTTATCCCGGTCAGAGTTGTGGTGCATCCTGAGGAAATCCCAGTAACCCTTAGTGCAATGCGGGAGAAGTCTCAACTGGAATGTAATGATAATTGTAATAAAAATGGGAAGAAAGTTCAGGGGGGAAAAATATCCTCTCTGGCTACAATAAATAGCCAAAATATTACTGTAGGCCTACAGATTTAAATAATGTGCCTAATTTTTAATAGTTTGTTTGTAAAATAAATCTATACTAATGGAGTCTGTGAATTTTTTTTCACTGTTAATAAAGGGGTCCCCAATTGTAAAAACGTTTGAGAGTCCCCATCTCTACAAACTCCTAGCCAAATAATTTCATATTTTCATCACTGCTCCTGTGTTATATGACATTAACGTCATTCTGTGTAAAATGCTGGTCTGGTTGTAACCGAATACCATTCATATGATATTATCATATTTTTGTCAGAATTGATTGAATAAAGCAGGATCATACTGCTCATCAGCATTCGTGCAGAGGACGAGGACAGACTCCAATCGAGACAGAGAGATATTTTAAGTGAGATATTTTTTCTCCATCTTTTTTTTTTTTTAAATTCTGGTCAAACAAAGAGACGGAGATCGCTCACATGCACACACAAATGCACACACAAACACACAGGCTCAATCCATCATGACAAACACCTTCCCTCGGGAGGGAGGGGGCAGGAATCTAGCGTGCAACACCATCAGCAGATTAATGGGCTAATACAAGGCGCGTGCTCATAATGGGCTCCTAGGGAGAACAGGGACTCAGAGAGATTAGGCCAGACCTGTCCACAGTGAGCAACACACATGTCAATCGATCCCTGCGTATGTACGTGTGTGTGTGTGTGTGTGTGTGTGTGTGAGAGAGAAAATAAACGAAAGTGTGTGTGTGCATGTAAGTGTGAGAGGGAGAGTGATGGGCATCACTGCAGGTCTCGCTTTGCTGTCAGGTTGGAAGGACTTCTGATAAGTGAAGATGAAGCCTCACACACACTCGCAATATTGAGTAATAGGCTCTGTGTGTGTGTGTGTGTGTGTGTGTGTGTGTCCTATAAGTGTCATGAACCTGATTCACCTTACATTATCATGTCTGTGTTTCAGAGTTAAAAGCATAACAGTCTTTTGAGTGTGTGTGTGTGTGTGTGTGTGTGTGTGTGTGTACAATTACAAAAAAAGAATCGCACAAACTTTACACGCATAATAACAAATTTGACATGAAACACATTATTTATGTTGTATTTTTCTTCTGTGATTTTCTCACAAGTCGTTTATTATTTATTTATTTATTTTTACCTGTAGGTCACGAGGTACATGAGGATATGATGTGCCACATTTTCACAGGTGATAACACATTACTTAGACTTCAGATGATGGCGCATTTATTTACTCGAATTCAAATGTGTAAATATGGTGCAATGCACCTTCACATGTTGTTCAATACTTCGGCATAAATGTCATACAGTAAGGAAGGACTTTACGAGGCTATACAGAGGATTTATCAAATGGATTCCTATAATGAAAATATATTTATTGTTTCTATTTTCTAGCCATCATTTTTTTAAACGCTAATATATGTTGTATATAATACTGTAATATGCTGTACATCTGTAGGCTGTATGTATAACCGAAGACTTAAAATGTGTTTACTTTGTTTAAATACTTAACTAATCAGACTGGGCAGACACGTGTTACAATTTTTAAGATTTTGTGGTATATCAAATGTATTGTGTATACAGTATAAGATTAGCAAAAGCCCCACAACCAAACACTTATACTGTATTAAGTAAGGAATGAAATAATACGGGGCATACTGTTATAGGAAAATAATCAATGACGGTGTGGTGTGATGCAGTGTGACATGAAGCAGAGCTCCTAATACCACTGTGAAGCTGATTATTTGTTATTTAAAGTGAAAACACTGTTTTGTCTTTATTCACTGGGAATGTGGATGTGTGTGTGTGTGTGTGTGTGTGTGTGTGTGCGTGTCTGTGAGGGTGTGATGGTGTGAAGATAAGGCAGGTATGCCGTAGGTTCTTCATTACTCTCATAGGAGATCTCATCGTCCCCTCTCCCCCAGCACTTCAGTGGTAATTGGATATGGCTATTAGTGGTGTGTGTGTGTGTGTGTGTGTGTGTGTGTGTGTGTGTGTGTGTGTGTGTGTGTGTGTGCGTGTGTGTGTGTGGGTGGGTGGGTGGGTGGTGATAGGAATAGAGGTTATTACAGCTGGTCAGAGTTTAAGTAGACTTTAATAGCTATGCTAAGTGCTGGTTAATTAGCTGTGTCCAGTGAGAACGAGAGGAATTTATTCCACTGTGTCTGGGTTTAGCATAAAGAGGACGAAAGGGGAGAGGGGTTTTGGTCAGAAAAGATTTATACTCACTCCCAATTCATATTCCATCTCTCCTGAGGCGGCAGCAGGGTGTGAGGCATTCAGTCATGTCTCAATACCCGATAAAATGGAACTGAACTGAACAATAAGTAGCGCCCACGTGGTGAATGGAGGTCAGACTGAGGTCCAAGTGTATATACAGATATAGGTGTGATGGCTAAAAATAAACTCGTCTGTCTTTTATGTCAATAAATGTTTTTTTATACTTTACATGGGATGTCAGTCCATTACAGTATACTATACGCACACACATTCTCTCCTAGGGGCAAATTAGAGTCATTAATTCACCTAATGGCTTGTTTTATAGAGGCAGGAGGAAACCAGAGAGCTTGGAGGAAACCCACATGAACCCTGGGAAAACCTGCGAAACTTCTGTGTAGCCTGAACTCAGGATCTGAAGCTTTTCGTGATGTGTTCACTGAAAAACAAACACTGATGCTGCATCTTAATTCGCCTACTTATACTATTCACTAAATCTATGTACTCTTTTTGTGAAGAAAAAGTACATCGTTTTGAGTGTGTAGTAAGAGTATGCAAGTACTGGGACGTACTAACACGTCATGTGAAGGAAAAGAACGTTGTTGCCTAGTTACGCACGCTATCACCGTAAACACACTCCTCGTTGCTTTTCAGCTTTTCTTCATTCATTATTCCTTATCTAATTCATACGATATCATTTAATTTTACATTCCATTGATTTAATTTTCCACATTTCATTTACACCTCTCTAAAAACGCGTCCTTGAATTCAGCAAGGAAAACCATTACAAAGCTCCTCCTCCCTCGCACAAGCAGTTGTGGGCGATATTACGGGAAATAGTAGACCATCTAGGTACCTTTGGGATACTCATTTCAATATATTACCATTTGGGACACACTGATTCTAATCTTGTATACTATTTAGTAGGCGAATTGAGACGCAGCATGTTTCTTTACAATCTTTTAGCAAGTGAGACCAGACTTGTTTACAGCTGGATGACACATGCTTAGAAATGTTTTGTGTTTGTTTAGTAATGAACCTCAGCTGAAAATCCGATCAAACAGCATTCAAACAATGTGGTTTGGGCAAAAATGGAGACTTGAATTGCATGATGAATTGTTCATTTATCTTCATTAAGCACTTTATCCTGGTCAGGATGGCCGTGGATCTGGAGCCTATCCTGGGAACACTGGACACAAGGCAGGAATACACAGCATTACGCTCTAAAGTGCAATGTAGTGTCACCAGTCCACTTATAAGTTGTTTTTGGTCAGTGGAAGGAAACCTGTGAACCCGGAGGAAACCCACATGGGCACGTGGAGAACATGTGAAATTAAACACAGACAGTAAACCAAGCTCAGGATCGAACCGCGGACTCTGGAGCTGTGAGGCAGCCATGCTACACAATGAGTACTGTTTACAAACAGCCAGCGCAAGAATCGAGATAGTAACGGTAATGGTCTGGTCTGCACTTATATAGTGCTTTTTTTAACCTTAGCAGTTCCAAAGTGCTTTACACTGGTTCTCATTCACCCATTCACACACACACTCACACACCAATGGTAGCAGAGCTGTAATGCAAGGCCCTAACTTGCCATCAGGAGCAACTTTGGGTTCAGTGTCTTGCCCAAGGACACTTCGGCATGTGGAGTCACGTGGGCCGGGAATCGAACCACCAACCCTACGATTAGTGGACAACATGCTGTACCACCTGAGCCATAGCCGCCATGATGATTGTCCTTGTGCCACTGAGCCACTATTCTAATATTATTATATAATACTGTACGTATCATTTTTTTTCCTGGCTTACAATGCTGCTTTTATTATTATTTTTATTATTATTATTATTATTATTCTATTTCTTTCTTCCCAGCTATGGTATAAATGAAAACTGAAAATGATCTGTCACTTTTGTTTTGTTTTAAAATATGTAAATGCAAAAAGCTATTTCTGTGCTTCCTGACATAGAAATACATCTAAAACTCCACCTCCACTTCTTAGGCTTTAGCACAACACCTGGATCCAAAATGACACTGGACAATGGCCTGAACCAGATGTTTTACTATATTATATTACTTTTGTGTTGTGAAATAATCCGGCACTTTTACTGTGTATATGATGCCTTTTTTTTACTTGTGCATTTGATTTTGAGAGCGGGAAGCATTAAAAAATCGGGAGATTTTTTTAACTGTCAGGATGATTAGTGTGAAATGATTCTCAGACTAAAAATAAGAGTTCCTAAAGTTCAATACAAACACCAAAGCCAAATTACTTCAAGCTTTTTGAAAATTTAAATCACCGCTCAAAAATACACTGAACTGTCAACAGTCTTCATTTTTCTTCTGTTATTTGTACCCCTTTTGAGACATACAATACCTTGTGCCAAAATAGTGGAGATCCCCCAACAACAGAATAGTTCTGAGTCAACACTGCCATCTAGTGACTTGCTTTAAATTAGCAGGTGTAACCAAGCCGTACATTCAATCAAATATATAGATATGTGATTTATATGCTATGACTTATTTCAGTATGTTTATTTAGTGTTACATTATAATTCCAGAGTCTACAAAACATTGAATATTTATATGTATATGAATAAAACATGACATAATATTTTTTAGTATTAATATTATGTTATATTTACATATCTAGGGTGTGATCCCGCCTCATACCCAGAGTTCCCAGGACAGACTCCAAATCCACCATGACCCTGACCACGATACAGAGCTTACTGAAGATGAATGAATAAATGAATAAATAAACTAAGTGTAAACAATTATATATATATATATATATATATATATATATATATATATATATATATATATATATATATATGTACAAGATTTAAAATTATTATGTGTTTAAAGATAACTTATTAGGAGATGATTTGGAGATGCTGTTTTTGGTCCATCTCAAATGTAGCTGCATAATGATATGGGCTTAGCTGGCTATAATATTCTACATTTGAGCCTGCAAATCTCTATAAAAAATATTTTCCTAATCATAATGTATATCTCATTCATTCAATACCTACAGATAATGAAGAATTCGTAGCAACTATCCATCTAATCCATGCCACACACAACTCATGCGCTCTGCCCATATGTAATCCAGTGTCAGTAAAACATGGGGGATGAGGACAGGCGGAGTTGGACCATCTATAATTATAACCAGTTCAGTTCCCCCTTGGGGGACAAATGAGGCAGTGTGAGCCTGCATTTTATGTGCATTGTTAAAATGGAATTGTATCTGTCGTATGTGACACATATCTCACACACATAGAAAAAACACTACAAACATGTCCTGAGTGAAATAGTAAGCCCTGGATAAACCTGAGATAGCAGGTCCATAATTTGAACAAGATGGCTCATTAAATCGGGGTGGGGGGGCTTGCTTTGTACTGGGGACCACCTTCCCCTTTTCCTGAATGCAGACACCACTCAAGTACATACGCCTCTCTCAGTGGAGAGAAGAAGACAGCCAGACATGCTGCATCTCCAGTCAATCATGCAGGAAATGGCATGATTTAAATGATGTGTAAAAATCCATAGACGAAATGTCTGCATCTAAATTAAACTACTCTACTAATTTCCAAAAGAATCTCACAGAGATGTTCTGTAAGGTATGCTTGACTGGTAAGAGAACAAATTTCCAGTTACATACAGCACCCTCTTCTGGAGATTCAGAAATAAACACGGAGCCTAAGTAAGGAAGTGCGACTATAGCAAGGTCATATAGATATGCTGTAGTGTCATATAGAGTCATACAAGACTACATATAACCAAATGGCAGAAACAGATTCATAGGCTATGCCCTAGAATACAAGTCTGTTACATAGGTGTATTGCCACATGATACCTTTTGGGCTTCTTTTCTCCTGACTGCAAAGTTCTTTTGGGGGGCTTGGCTTCTGAGTAGCTGTTGCTTTAATGGATAATGGACAGGGCAGATTTCTCTCTACCAAGCTGAGTGCCAAGCAATGAGACATATAAAGAATGTAGTCTGAAGCTGCTCGGATTTGGGTCAGTAGGCTCCCCACTGGCAGCTTTTATCCCATTCTGGCAAGGCACATACCCTAATAGGTTTATACCAGTGTGACAGTGTGACTCAAAACCCTATCTTTGGTTAACTTTGTACAATACAGTTTATTATGTTGCAACAGAAAAGCTATGAGGGAAGAACTTGTGGGCAAACTCTGTGTCTGGACTGGAAGTAGGAAAAGCCCACAAATCCTGTATGATTTTGATGAGCTGGCATCAGGCTCATCATTGGACTCCATATCATCTTCCAACTCCAGGAGATCCAAGGGTCCTCCTGTTCCACCATCACTTATCCAAGGATTTTTAAACAAATGTCATACACCTATAGAAGGTAACCCACCTAAGCGACTAAAACCAGCCATCAAGCTCCATCAAAGCTCATCTTGCTTGGACTATCTAGGCATCATGATGATCTTTCTCATACAGAGAAGAACCATAGCTCCAAGGGCAGGAATGAATGCCCACCTTCTTTGAAATCAAGATAAGACTAGAGTACATGCTCATGCTAGACAACCATTAGTAAGCTAAACAGCAACAAATTCAGAAAGAGTACGCAAAAACCTCCAAAAACAGCATTCCTTGAAAAGCTGACTCATCTCGGTTAGAAAGTGAACCTTTTTGCTGTGAGATGTAAGTTTAGACAGACTCAGACAGATGGTATGTGTTCTCGGTGAGATGAAGTGTGCATTAACTGAGGGGAGACAATGGTGACTAGAATAGATTATATAACCTCCTTTCACACCATCTGCCCTAGCATAATTGGAAACTAGCCATGACATTGAGACAATTCAGCACCAACACCTATTTCGGGGGCTTTAGTGTCAATTAATAATATTTACAAAAAGGTTTATGAGGCAAATGTGGACCATTGGAGCGTCCTTGAAAAGGTTTTGGAAAGGGAAAGGAGGCAAAAATCCACCAATGAATGAACTATTACTGGAAATTTGCAAGACATTAGGATCTTTGCTATTCTTGGGCTGTGACTATTCAGCTACATTCTTGAAATTATTTACTCCTGTACTCATCTGTACATCTATACATCTGAATCTGCCTCCATTCATTTCTACAAAAACCCAGCAGTGCTAGGAAATGTGAAACAATGAATTTATCCCATATTAAGTGTTCCCTCAATGGGTTTTTAAGGGGACAAAATAGGGTATACTTTACCTCTAAGGGGAGTGGAACCTGAAAGTGGATCTGTAGTGCAATTGCCAGGAAGTAACTGCATGATTTTTACTTGGTAACACTTTCACTGAGATTCTGATATTGGAATAAAAAATTATATTGGATAAAGGGACATCAGGGCCTTTAATTGTTGTAGTGTAGATGCACTTTGGGAGACAAAAGAGGATCCATCGGGTCCATGAAATCACACAGTCATGTGTTAACAGCCAAGAGCATCCACTAATGGTTTGATTCTCTGTGGACGGGATGGCCAGTCTTTATTGCACTGTGGTAATGTAATGTTTGGTGGCAAGCCCTTAGCTGATAATATTTCCAGAGACGTCCAGTGATGATTCAGGCCAGGAAATAGGATTTAAACTAGTAGACAAGAAGAGGTACTCACCATTGTTGTGCCAGCAGAGCTAGGTTGGCCCAAAAGGTGGACCACTGTAATCATATGCATTCTGTGAAAAGGCTATCTATGGAAATGGGTTCAGGGTTAGGAATGTCTTCCCAACCAACCACTGTATGTAAGGTCAAGTCAAGTCAAGTCAAATCAAGTGGCTTTATTGTCATTTCAACCATATACAGCTGGTCCAGTACAGAGTGAAACAAAACAACGTTCCTTTAGGACGAGGGTGTTACATAAAAGAACACACTAACCACATGAGACGACATTCTACATGAAGTGCACGTGCAGACATGTGCAAACAGCACAAGACAGTACAGTAACTACTAAAACAAGACAATAGGCACAGTAAGTGACAGTGTAGCGCTGACCAGTACACAGTTCTAGTGTGGAATGTCCAATATAATAATGCAAAAAGATAGTGTAAAAGAATAATATGTTTTTTTTAATGAAAAAAAAGGCTTGAAATATTTTACTTTATGTGTAATGAATCTAAAAAAATTACATTTCCATGATATTTAAGTTTTTTGAGATGCACCTGTATGCAATGCTGATTCGGAATGGTAGCCATTTAAAACAATATCAAGTGAATGACACAATAGATGTATTGAACAGACTACTTTCACTATTTGCCAGAACCTGCTGGTGGCATATAAAGAGGAGAAAACATTTTCATCAGAGAGTTTAATGAGGACTTATTCTGTGCTTGCTAGCAGGAACCTTTCCTTTTACATACACACATATTGATATCTGCCCCAATGGTTGCAAGACCATACAGTAGATGCCCACCAGATGTTCACCCTATAATCAGGAGATCACGCATTTTTGGCCCTGCTTTCATGTGTGTGAAACAGGGCAGTTAGTGATTAATTAGTGATTAGTGATTAGTTAGTGATTAGCAAAAAGACACATTGGCTGGCTTCAGGTGTCTCAATGGAAGCATTAGCATTAGCCTTCACTCTTCCCAGTTGGTAAGATTCATGTTATAGGGTAGAGCTAGTTAGTGGGTGGGAATTGGCCGTGCGCTCCTGGTAGGAGTGATGGCAAACTGCTTGGGCACATCTTCCACACCAGTCCTCATTGTTTTGCTGAAAACGTGTATGAATTAATCCAACTTCAAGGAATCTTATGCACATTAGGTACAATCCTAATTTGGTGTCATGTTAAGAGACTGTCATGTGACAGATGCAAATTTTTACATTATAATCTTCTGTAACAGATAGCTCAGCACTGGTAGGCTCAAAACTCACGTTTAAGAACATTAAAATTAGAAGAAAAAAAAAGCAAATGAAGGTCAAGACGCAATCAAAAGTCAAAAGATGATGGACGGCAAAGCCCACAGCTACTTTCTATTGTTGCCATCAGTTACAGTATACACTGATGTACTTGCAGGTTTTTCAAGATTCACAGGAAAATGCCCAGAGTAACACCTACAGTGTTTATATAAGCACAAATGAATATAAATTAATCCTGAAATATCTAAATCAGCACTTTAAGTATTTAGTAGTACTTTGTTGCTTTTAATGCTGTGATACAAATAACGCACCTTTTTGTTAAATGGAATAATTCTGTATTTTGTGACTCTGTAATTTGTACAATTCCTACAGCAATTAACATGCCATAATACTCCTGCTCTTTATTAAACTCTTCCTCATTAACATAATAATCTTGCATAATGAAAATAATCAGATGCTTTCGTTTATTCGTTTCAAGTTTATCTCAAGTTTGGGGATTTAAATGCAGGCCATTACATTCAGAATCATTACCAATATTTTCGTTTGGGGGACTAGTTAAAGAACACATACTGTACTAGTCCTGTCATCTAACTTTTGCCTAGGTGCTACATTTACCGTTATGACTTATAGTATTTCAGAAACTATTTTCCATTATAATGACTTGAGCCTATCTCTGCACATACACTTGATCTAATCTATTTACAATCGTAAACTGTCAATTAGGTTATTATACACAGTATAATAGGATTGGATTAGATTGGATTAGGTGACATTTGCACTTGCCTGGATAATGTGACAGCGATGGCAGTAAAACAAGCCACAATAAAATGTGCAAGCATGACTCTAGTCCATCAGACATGCAGTGCTCTGCTACTTGAGTCGCACAGTGCCAGTTTCTCTGCACTGACATGAGGAGGGCGAGAGAAACTGGTGCGACCATAGGGGAACAGAGATTATAAAACTACTGGTGGACAAAATGACACAGTGTTAGTCGGCCTAATGTTGTGTTACATAATTAATCAAATGGGATTAGTGTCAAATAAAAATGTATACCTTTTTAACGGATGAGATTTTTTTAGCCAAAGCACTATTGCGCATACTAGAAATCCCCCCCCTGAGGTACTTGGTACAGCCTCATTGGCCCCTCCGCTTTAAGCCCTTTCGCTCGCGCATCATTTTCATTATTAGCTGATTTTCTTTCGTTCGTGAACATTATCTAATCGGATTAAGGCTCGCTGTACGGTCCAATCTTAGGCACTGGAATGCGACTCAAAGCTTACATCCCACTTCTTTCTTTTTGGTTTGATAAATAAATCTCTTCAGAAAGCTCGGGTGATGTTTCTTGTGCAGCTCTCTCTGCTGCTGTTGGAGCCGAGCCTGTGGCGGCTGATCACAGGAAGCCCTACCGACGATAACACACTCCGGGGCGGCCATGGAGAGCAGGGAGAGCCGGGACACACCGAGCACCACAAGGATTCCTACAGCACTTTCGCTTCAGAATTTCTGGAGTCCAGATACCTTTCTGACGAAGGTAATACACTGGCTTACTGCTAATTGGCTGTGTTTATGAATATGTTCAGCCTTTGGTTGAGTGTTAGGAGCAGTGTTGTTGTAGGCCTGTTGGACATGAACAGGAAGCTTATTTCGAAACCTTTTCGATTTTTTTTGGACATAAAATACAACAGGATGTTATGGCTACGTTAGAACTCGCCTGTATTAAAAACATATAGTGTAGTATATCTGACACGTTACTTAATGTGCGGTTTTGGATGTTGGATAGCCTCTGTGTGATGTTGTGCCTTGTTTTGGAAGCAGGTCTTCAGTCAGCACCGCGGTCAGCACCCCTGAGGCTGAGGCTGAAGCCACGCCCTCTGCCTTAAGATGCTCAGCAGAACATATACATAACTTCCTGTATACTGATTTTTTTTTTAAGAATACTGGTTGTATTGAACGATCCAAATACTTTAATAGCAGTTACTTTAATGTGACTTCTTTAGGCGACAGATCAGTGTACTGGGTAACCTTGTTGTCTTCCAGCTCCAGGGTCCCCGGTCTGATGCTGAGCTCGAGTCTCTGCAGAGTTCTGCATGGGTCATTTTTATGACAGCGATTAAATGATTTAATGTCACTAAATTACATAATGTCAGCTTTAATTTGAGGGTATTTACAGTGTCTTGCCCCAGAGTTTGTTAGAGAACATACCTAAAAGAGCTTTGGGGGAAAAAACGTTATGGAAAAGTATCAAACAGGCTTTGGTTATAAGAATATCTCAAACATTGAACATTCCACAGAGTAGCGTTAAGTCCATTATCACAAAAGAGAAAGAATATAGCACAGTTGTTGGAGTGGCTCCGCAGTTGTTGGAGAAGTCTGAAGGAGAGGGAAAGGTCCACAGCTCAGACAGGAGAAGCTGTTCACAGGATAGGTATAAATAGCATGGACACTGTGCATGCTGTAGCTGGGCTTTATAGAAGAGCAGCGAGGAGAAAAGCCATTACTGAAAAGATGTCTGACATCTGGTTTTGGAGATTCAGCGAACATCTGGAAAAAGATTTGCCAGTCTGATGAGTCTTGTTTGACCTTGGCACACATTTGGCAGAAACACCATCCCCACAGTGAAGTATGCTGGTGGTAGAATCATGCTGTGAGAATGCTTTTATCTGCATGGACTGGGAAACTGGTCAGGGTTGCGGGCAAGATGGATGGAGCCAAATTCAGGAGAATCCTAAAAGAAAACCTGTTCCAGTCTACAAGAGACTTGGGACTGGAGCAGAGGTTTATCTTCTAACAGGACTAATCATACTGCCAAAGTTTTACTGTAGTGGTTCAGAAGAACTTGAATGTGTTAATAAATGTAGTACTTGGTTGGCTGAAGAATGTGTCTCTGCATCACCGGGCACTATGTATTCTGTTGGTGATGCTCTGACAAAACCTGCATATTATGAAACTTTTGGAATATGTGAAGGACAACCCCAACACCCAGTCCACAACCACGCCCACTGCTCCGCTTTCTTCAAATGACATTTGTTCAAGTTCTTTGGTGTTCTGATTGAGCTCTTCAGAGCTCGTACACTATATGGCCAAATGTATGTAGACACCTGACCATCACACCCATATGTGCCTCTTCCCCAAACTGTAGGCACAAGGTTGGAAGCACACAATTGTATGTATAGGATCTTTGTATGCTATAGCATTATAATTTCCTTTCATTGGAACTAAGATGCCCAAAAAAGCATGACAATGCCCCTATGCACAAAGTGAGCTCCATAATTTCCCAAGGCTGGTGTGGAAGAATGTCACTGTCGTGCATAGAACCCTGACCTCAATCCCACTGAACACCTTTTGGGATGAACTGGAACACTGACTGCACACAAAGCCTCCTCGCCTGACATCAGTGCCTGACCTCACTAATACTCTTGTGGCTGAATGGGTAAAGCTCCACAACCACGCACATAAAATCTAGAGGAAAGCCTTTCCAGAAGAGTGGAGGCTGTTATAGCAGCAAAAGGGTGACCAAATTTGGAATGGGATGTTCAACATGCACATGTTGGGTGTGATGGTCAGGTGTCCACATACTTTTGTCCATATAGTATACAGTACATCTCTGCTGACAGACATACTGCAATGTATTGCATTTATATACAGTCCCCTCTGAAAGTATTGGAACAACAAGGCCAATTCTACTGTTTTCGCTATACATTGAAGACATCTGGGTTTGAGATCAAAAGATGAATATGAGATGATAGATCAGAATTTCAGCTTTCATTTTCTGATATTTACATCTAGATGTGTTAAACAACTTAAAACGTGGCACCTTAGGTGGCAGACCACCCAATTTTTAGGTGAGCAAAAGTATAGGAACTTCAAATATCCTTTTAGTCTTAAAGTAAATAACACTTAATATTTGGTTGCATATCTCTTGCTTGCAAGGTTCTTGGTGATGTCACTGAGTGTTGTTTTGCGGTTTTTCTTCACAGCTCTCACAAACGGTTCTGTCATCAATTGCTGTTGTTTTCCTTGGCCCACCTGTTCCATGTCTGGTTGTTAGTACCCCAGTGGTTTCTTTCTTTTTTAGGAAATTCCAAATTGCTGTATTGGCTATGCTCAATGCTTGTGCAATGGCTCTGATGGATTTTTCCTCTTTTCTCAGCTTCAAAATGGCTTGCTTTTCTCCCATAGACGGCTCTCTGGTCTTCATGCTGGTTTATCCATTTTAACAAAAAATGCAGTGTTCACAGCCAAAACCTAGGGCTCAAACCAAGAGTAGACATTCAGAGCTATGAATTCTTTAAACAGTCAGTTTAACAGGGCACAGACGTTACACACAAGAAACACCCGTCATTCCCATGTTCCAATATTTTTGATCACCAGAAAAAATGTGTGGGTTCAAACAAAAGGTGCCATGCTGTAAGTTGTTGAACACATCATTGTGTAAATATGAGGAAATGAAAGCTGAAATTCTGATCCATCGTGTTATATTCAGCTTTCAATCTCAAACCCAAATGTCGTCAGTGTAAAGCAAAACAATCGAACTGGCCTTGCTGTTCCAATACTTTCAGAGGGGACTGGATATAGATGGAAGCCATGCTTGTCTATTTTCTATTCTGTTTCTGTTAATCATATCCCCAACAACAGTTTCTTCACTCTTATACAATGAATGAAGCAGGTGTTTGTCTTTGATTTGTGTCATGCAGGTTATCCCTTCCCAACAGCACCACCTGTTGACCCTTTTGCCCGCATCAAAGTCAGCGACTGTGGAGTAACGAAAGGCTGCATCAGGTGAGCTTAAAGTTTAATATTTAATGTAAAGATATGCTATGCATTCGAACATTACAGCACTACAGCACTCTTGAATTCTTGATTCTGACGTTGATGAATTTTCTATAACAGCAGCTCTTAGAGTACTTCCAGCTGTAAGGTTTACAATAATGTGGTCATCCCAGTACATTATAATGTATAGCAATTTCTCCACGTACCTTATGGCTAACTTGTTTTGTGGACGTGAAATGTAACTGTAAATGAAAAGTATGTATGACGTGTCATTCATTAATAAATTAAAAATGATATTAAAATCACAGTGGTATAAGAGGAACAAAATACTACTGGGGCATTGGTGCTGTTATTGGAGAGTAATCAATACAATCATCACACCATGCCGTTGTTGATTATATTCCTGGAGCAGCATGCTCAGACGTTTTATCAGGTTTTGTTAGGAAGCACACTGATAACGCAATGCTGACTAATAAACAGTTCACATAAGGGTCACTAATGTCAGTTAATTAAAAAAATTAAAATAAACAAATTGTTGAAGTTCCATAAAGGAATATATAATATATGTCTCTTTATCTCTGTTTATATTTATTTGTATGTGTGTGTGTAGGTATGGAAAACCGGGCTGTGATGCAGAAACATGCGAATATTTCCTAAGTTACAGGCGCATTGGTACAGATGTTGAGTTCGAGATGAGTGCAGACACAGATGGCTGGGTTGCTGTTGGCTTTTCTTCTGACAAGAAAATGGTAATTATATATATCTATATCTATATATCTATATCTATATATAGATATATATATATATATATCTCTCTCTCTCTCTCTCTCATATATATATATATATATATAAAGAAATTAAAATGTGGATCTGTGATAAGCAAGGGCCGATATTTCAGAAGCAACCATGAATGCTCTTCAATATGTTTCATGATTCATTAAATTGAGTTTACTCTAAGCTGTTTGGCATGAAGAGCCACCCAGATCACCTAACACACACACGGTCTTGTAAAATCTCCCATTTATTTATTGTTACAGCTGCTTAATGATTTAACTGTATTAAAGCCTAAATGTACCTTTAATTTCACTCACCAAATGAAAAAGTTTGGAAGCTGTAATAAGAGAAAAGCTTAGGTAACCCATAAATGTTAACAATTAATTGCAGACTCTTCTTGTGTCTATGTTCCCATGTAAAATATACACACATGAAAGAAACGTCATGGTCATAATCTGTCATAAACCTTCTCCCAGGGAGGTGATGATGTCATGGGCTGTGTCCACGATGATAATGGCCGGGTGAGGATCCATCATTTCTATAACGTGGGCCAGTGGGCCAAAGAGATCAGGCGAAATCCAGCGCGGGATGAGGAGGGCCTGTTCGAGAGCAATCGGGTGACTTGTCGCTTCAAGCGCCCGCTTCACGTGCCACGTGAGGAAACACTGGTGGACCTGCATCTCAGCTGGTATTACCTGTTTGCCTGGGGACCTGCTATACAAGGTATGTATGTATTAGGGGTGTAGTACTCTGGATCCGATTTGTTGTGTTCCACAGGATCCGTGTCTTGATGCACACCTCTACTCTCAACCAGATACTGGCAAGAAGAATGACCAGCCTTGTTGGAGCTGACAGGAAGTCTACAGTAACTCATTTAAGCATTCTGTACAACTTTGGTGAGCAGAAGAGCATCTCAGAACGCACGACACATTAAACCTTGAGGTGGATGAGCTACAACAGCCGAAGACCACATCAGATTCCTGTTCTTGGCTGACAGGAGCAGAACCCAATGTGGACTTCTACTCTTGTAGCTCATCCACCTCAAGGTTCAATGTTTTGTACATGCAGTGATGCTTTTCTGCTCACCGTGGTTGTAAAGAGTAATCATATGAGTTAACATATCCTTCCTGGCAGCTCGAAACAATCTGCCAATTCTCCTTTGACCTCTCATCAACAAGACGTTTCCGCCCACAGAACTGTCACTCATGCAGTGTTTTTTGTTTTTTCGCACCATTCTGTGTAAACTCTAGACTGTTTTGTGTGTGAAAATCTCAGGAGACCAGAAGTTATGAATTATGAAATACTCAGACCAACCCTTCTGGTACCAACAACCACACCACGGTTAAAGTCACAGAGATCAGACTTTTCCCCCATTCTGATGTTTGACCTGAACATTAACTGAAGCTCTTGACCTGCATCTGCATGATTTTATGCATTGCGCTGCTGCCGCATGATTGAATGATTGGATTACTGCATAAATGAGCAGGTGTATAGGTGTTCCTATTAAAGTGGAACGTGAATGTACAATCAAACACATTACCTGACTTGAACCCCATAGAAAATCTCTGGTGGGATTTGAAGAAGGCGGTTGCAGCACGCAAACCCAAGAATATTACTGAACTAGAGGCCATTGCTCATGATGAATAAGCTACTATTCCTCAGGAACGCTGCCAGAAGCTGTGCATCTCGTTTGCAGCAGGTCATAACAGCAAAAGGGTGCTCTACTAAGTACTAAAGATACTTGCCATGAAGGGGTTGAATACTTTTGAAACTGGAGAAAACATTATAAGTTGCATTTTCAGTTGAATTTGGGGAAACCACTTGAAGCATTCATTGTGTTGAAATATTTCAAATGCTTTTGTTTGATTTGTTCATTGCAAACAGCTGAAAGTGTAAATTTTGAAAATAAACCTGATCTGCAATGGGGGTCGAATAATTTTGATTGCAACTGTATATGTCCATATACAGTATGCATATCTTATTGTTTCTGGCTCATCCATAACTTCTTGCATTCAGTACTCAGACATCACTCCACACAGAATTGTCACAATTTATGTAATATTTCCCCCCCAACAATCTTCAGTGTGTAACATCACCACATGGATGTCTGAGCTAACATTCCTGTCTTTATTTTCCCCAGGTTCCATAACAAGGCACGACATCGACACACCTCCAGTGTCTGATCGCATGATCAGCATTTATAAATACGAGGACATTTTCATGCCCGCTACAGCCTACCAGACGTTTTCATCCCCGTTCTGTCTCCTGCTCATTGTGGCCCTCACATTCTACCTGCTCATGGGAAGCCCATAGCCAGGATGACCTACCAGTGGGAAACATGATTCACCATGAAAACAGGCAGGGATTATTATGACTACGACAGCATTAGAGACAGGCAGCAATAAAACAGTGTTGAAGAATAATCAAAATCAAAAACAAGCTGTATATTAAAATCACAGGAACAGCTAATCATCTGCAGTAAGCTAGAGTTATGCAGTACAGATAGAGTTTTAGGAAGAAGGCTCTATTACTATGGAGCATATTATTAATCAAGCTCCGAGGCCATATAGATGAAATGCCTTAGCTTATTTCTCACGTGCACCTCCAGTATTTCCGATACGTTCGGTATTTCTTCACGGCTTGTTAAATCAAGTGCCAAATACATGCACGTGCCAGTTTGTTCACAGTAGCACCACACATTTCCAGCATCACTAGGAGGCGCTGCAGTAAATAACCATGTCAGCAACTCTTGACAAAGAATCAGAAACAGTTATTCTGCACAATAACAGAAATGTCTGAGTAACACACTGAAGTTCTCTAAAATATAATATTACATTATGACTGTGAAGCAGCATCTGTTATCTGTTGAAGTAACACGTTCTAACACATTGTTTAAGCCCACGTACAGACTTCCATACAACCACAACACTCCAGCATCGCTGCAGTAGTATTAGCAACTCCCTGAAGCTGAAGCATGCCAGCAAACCTGGACTTTCTGAGCCATTCCACAGACACAGGTCTTTTTTATGTGCTATTTTGACATGTTTAGAGCAGTATTTCTATTCCACATAAATTGTAGAAAACTTGTTTTGCATTTATTATATCAGTGTTTATCTGTTATTGAGATCTCGTTATTAAAGTGTCCCTCTCTGGCTGGTTTTTTTCACCACGTTATGGACTAAATTGACTTAAGTAAAGAATAAAACTCAACAGTGTGTGCTTTTACAGGAAAATAATCCAAGACGGGGTGATGTGATGTGGCCTGATGCAAAGTGGCATTACTGTTACGACCCGAAGTGGATTATTTTCCTCACGCAGTAAACCAGGAAGTGTTGATTACATTACTTTTCTTTTGGTGAACAATGCTTTGTACATTTCAGACATTTATAGTTAGATTTAATGTTGTGGAACAATTTTAAAAGATCGTTCTGATTATTACTTTCATTTAACAACTACAAACAGTCATTCCCTCACCAGCCTCTATTTCTTTTCCTCTCTTAAACTTAATAAAACAAACAAACAAAAAAATAGCAGAAAAGAATACAAATCCCTCCATTCTGAGATTTTTCCCTGGGTGGAAAACAAATTTACCTGATTATTATTACAGAAGACTGACACTGAAGACTCCATCCATAAGTGTTGTATAAACCTCTCCAGGCTTCATATCATCAATGACTATGTTTTTATTTGTTAAATATCCTGTTTTTAAATATGTTTATTGTTAGTCTTAGATTATGCGACTCATCCACCATACAAGTCCTTGTGAATTAGCTGTTACTATAGAAACAATGACGCATTACAACCAGCGCGTTAATATCAATCTGTGATTTTAATTACAGCCAGCACGACTGTAATTTTATAGCATGATCTGCTTTTATAGAAATTTAAACCAACACCTTATAATAAATCAGAATTGAGAATTCAACAGAGTTGTGGTGGAATTTATTATGACCATATAGCTGGCTGTATTCATGTGAATTGTTATTGTAAAAGGTTTTGCAACATAGTGCAGAGTGGTGAAATAAGCCTGTGGGGTTTGGTGGCCAATGACTAGAAAATAGTGATTGTATAATGTTGTATAATCACTTTTTTTGTCATTAGCCACCAAAACCCACAGGTTTATTTCACCACTCTGTGTTAGCCATTTGGCCACACCTATTTATACATGCACATGCTCAGAGGAAAAAGGCAAGATAACATTGTGAGATATATCTATATGACCAAGATCTAATATATAAGTGATTTTGGTCATAAGAAGTTTGGTGGCCTACAGTTTTCAGGCTGCTGATTTGGTAGTGGAATTTCTGTTATTTTGATTGAGTCAGATTACTCGGCTCTGCTCACCAATTAAGAGCCGACTCTTAACTCCAAAACGACTCATTGCTTCTTTTTTTTTTTTTTGCTTGTTTTTGCAAAAACGACCAGTGATTGTTCTTCTATACCTGACTGAAAATATATAATGAACTCTTACTCTACTTTATAATTAACAAAATTACATTATTTTGCACCGCGTTTAATCAGCAAGTTAGTAAAACCGTGTAAAACCATTAAAATACAGTAAGTAAGTAAATACAGTATTGATGCCATTGTGCCTGCTGTGTTTGTGCTTCATTAAGAGAAGTTATCTCGTCATGCGAGTCGGTTATCAGAGTTCACTCAAATGAGCCGGATCAAAGAATTGACTCAGAGGCCAGTATCACGCGCAGCCTAATAGCCTGACACTACATTACCCAGTGTACTCGCAACAAGCTACGTCACGCTTTTCCTACGTCCGTAATTCCTCATGTGTGTTTACGGAGCAGAGCAGGCAGGAGTGTAGAGCGGGACAGCAGACATGGCAGAAGCGGAGGGTCCGGATCCGGATCTGGACGGGGATCCAGTGATTCCCGCCGCTCGTGTGGCTCGCGCTCCCCGGGTGTCGTTTGGGGAGTCGGCGCAGCCCGCCGTCGGTATGGTTGGCCATCTGTTTGGTCAGCAGCCGTCTCTGAAGTTTGACAAGAACATCAAGCAGGCCTTCTACAACACGGGCGCCATGATCTTCGTGGCGATTTGCTGCGGCGCCGCGGTGCTGGTGTACTTCATCCTCGAGGCGTTCCTGCGGCCGCTGCTCTGGGCCGTGCTGTGCGGAACCTTCCTGCACCCGTTCAAGCACTCTCTGGCGCGCGTGGGACGCTCGTGGCTCAGCGGGCTCCGGGCCAGCGGCACGCCCATCGTGCTGGGGACACTGCTGGTGCCGGTCCGCTGTGTGAACCACGGTGTAGAGACTCTGGGCGCTCTGCTGCTCGAGCGACTCAAGGTGCTGCTGGTGATCGGGGCCGGTGCGCCGCTCCTCTATTTCCTCTATCTGTTCTGGAGCGTCATCGGCATGCAGGCTGTGCTCGAGCACCTGTGTGACGTCATATGCCACGTGCTTGACTACTTCAGCACCTTATGGGTGAGTGAGTGAGCGCGCGCGCGCGTGTAAAGAGTGACACGCCCCTCATGCCGGGGTTCTTACGATTTGTCCGATCTGTCCTGCTCATTAATACGTCTCCAAAACACTGTGATTCACCAATTATCCAATCAACCAATCAGGAGGCATGAGGTGAATACATAGAATCATGCACATACAGGTCAAAAGCTTCAGGGAATGTTTAAACATCAGACTGGGGAAAGTATGTGATCTCAGTGCATTTGACTGTGTACTGGTTGTTGGGTCCAAATGTGCTGGAAAATGTACTTAGAAAAGAAGAAAAAAAAAGACCAGATGATGGTTTTCCAGTCTTCCAGTTCCTTTGGTCTGGTTTTGGTGAGCTTGTGCCTACTGTAGTCTTCTGATCTTAGCTGACACAAGTGGAACCTGATGTGGTCTTCTGCTCTTGTAGCCCATCCACCTCAAGGTTCAGTGTGTTGAACTCTGAGATGCTTTTCTGCTCACCACGGTTGTAAAGAGTGGCTAACCGAGTTACCATAGTCTTCCCGTCTGCTCTAACCATTCTCGTCTGCCATCATCAACAAGGCAGAACTGCAACTCTCTGAGTGTTTTTTTGTTTTACTCACCCTTCTGTGTAATCTCTATAGACTGGGATGTCAGTACTGGATCAGTATCAGCCCATTCTGACCAGTATCTCAGAGCCTTAACAACTGAACCAGCACCAGAAATCCTAAGTCTAATTTTAAATACACCATAAGTCTTAAACCTCTTCACATCTTCACAGGAACACATCTGAGAATTCTACATTACAATATGTTTATATATTAGACTCTGGTGCTCTCGAGGTATATTTTAGCTCTGACCTTTCCTCTAGTATACAACGTTTTTAGTCCGCCAGTATGTACAAAATGTACATTTGCTACGTCTTCACGTGCGTATGCGTATGAAATGCCTTATGGTGTCTGTGCTGTTCTGTCACAGACGAACATCTCTGATGCATTAACACCTTACTCACTATTCCTTACAGTATGTTGGAGAACTGGGAGTGATGTACAGCACACTAGTATAGAGATGTTATAAATGTGTAAATAATTTTGTACATTACACTGTTTGCTTGGGACGGTATGGTACACGTTGCTTTTCAGAGATAAAAAGACATCAGCGTGAGGATTCATTGTTGGCATTCACGTCCAGTCATTTACATTATTTTGAATTTGTGTAGAACCAAGCCCAAGAGCACCACCACTACAGTGGTTGTACAAAAAATACACAGAATGGTATGAAGTGAGGCTGGGACTGATTTCTTTCTAGCCCAGACTGTAGATGGTCGTGTCTGGTGATGACTCGGAGTGAAACCCTCGCTAGGTTTGATCTCCATTGGAGCTGATGTTGTGTTTTTCAGCCTGCCACATCTGTAACACATCATTAAGAAGGAGAATGTGAAATACAGGTGTGGGTGTAATGGATGTGAACAAGCTTGACTCGTCCTCGCCAATGCATTTAATTATGTATTTAAGTGTGTGTACTAATTCACCCTCAATGATCTGGATGACTAACAATCTTCACAGAACACTTTTACTTCTCTGTAGAGAAAGAATGTTGTATTTTGCAAACGTTGTGTATCGTATTCATACAAATTTGAGTTTTTCAGCCATTTTCAGGGCAAATTTGCTTGTACGTTCCATCTACACAACAGGCTGAACAAAAATAAGTTTAAATAGCATTAGCCCTAGGATAATACAGATTACTTTATCCAGAGAACAGAATGTACTTAATAAAACTCTTTATTTTGATTGGTGTACAGATTTCTGACCAAAAATAGGACCCATTAGGACAGTGGACATTTTCCTGACTTTTTCATGGTCAGGAAGAGTATGACATTTTAAAGGAAGGCATTTCCAGACCTGGAAAAATATGGAAATGACATTAATAAAATCTTCCATTATTTTCTGCACTGATGCACATTTATCTGAATGTATTTTATCCTATCTTTTCTGATCATGTTTCATTAGTTAATAGCCCGTATGGATGCGAAACTGTCTGTATTAGATTAGTATTGAATGGCAGGGAAACTTCCGGATATGATATCTTGAACGGAAAGCTTCTCACTCTCTGTCTCTTTTCCAGGTTGGAACGTTAGTGGTGGGTTATGTGCTGGCCGTGGTGTTTAAGTGGACACCGGGTATGGAGGGGTACCTGCGTGCCATGTCTGTGCCAATTTGGACGGTTCTTATATTCTACCTGGGTAAGTCCGGCATGGGTTGCCTTACAAGCAAGAACAGAGACACAGCCACGGAGGGGGGAGGGGGGGACGACAAAAACGTACAAATTAGACGACACAGTTTAGCATCATTCGACAAATTGAAGAGTTTAGTCTGCTGTGTGCTCGAGAAAAAGCCAGTGAACATCCTGAAGTGTGAAAAGCTTGGGAAATTTAAACACACAGTCATAACAGACTATCGCAGTCTACGCTTTCGTTTTCTGTTCTGTTTATGTGGAAGTTGCAGAAAAGCTTTCAGAACCACTTAATATCCCTGACTGTTTTGAGCATATTTAGTTCCCGATCATAGCGAGCTTTGCTGGATATTTCCTGTGCTGACTGACAAATTGGCCTTTCATAGAGAAAGAGCAGTGCTTGTGTCATAGTGGACTTTAGCCAGAATGCCATAGTGCTGACCTTTTGTCTCTTTAACAGGCCCTAATTCATCACTATGGTTAGACTTCACACACAGCTGCTGTCTAACCACTTCTCCTACTGCTTTCTCTCTCTCTCTCTCTCTCACACACACACACACACACACATAAAGATAAAAGTACTCTTAAACAAAACCCGAGGTCCTTTTATGATTTCATAAGTTTACGTCTATTTATTTTGCCATTATATTTGGCTGTACTTGGATACAGGACCGTTTGGGTAGCACTAGTTCTCTCAGGCGCCTGTGCGACTGTGATCTTTCTTGTTTTAGTGCAGTATAAATTTCTCCTAGCGCTCTACAGCCTAGCTACCGATAACAAACCCAGCAAACATAAATAAGAGTGCGATCTCTCTACCACGCACACAGACTTCACAAGTCCTAGACACACTGAATTGTTGCTCATGAGCAGTGTTTATTTATTTACAATGACTGTATGTATTTCCTTTAATCCATGCCTTTGGATACATCCATTTTGGGTGACAGTTTATATAAACAGTAGATCTAAAAAAAAAAAAGTACGATGTAAGCAATAAAAAATGACAGGAGTGGTGGTATGATGCGGCATAATTACCTAAATTTTCTTCAATTTTTTTTTTCCAATAACAGCATGTCCTGAAGCGTTTTTTTTGTTGTTGTTGTTGTTTTTTTTTAACTAACGCCACACCATTTTGCTACACAATTTTATTTTTTAAACTGAACTTTCATTCGTTTATAGTTAACGTCATGGAACATCCATGAAGCAAGTTAGTTCGTGCTATCACTTATGTCATAGCAGCTATAACCAGTCCTTCCATCACCATCCTCTCCGCAAAGCCTTCTGTCCTTTCATATATCGGAAAACCTATTTACTGTTGAAGCACTGAAACTGGAGTTTCCTTCCATAAACGCTAAATAAACATTGCCTCATGGAAATCTGCGCTCGATCAGCGACTAAAATCACATGTTTGTTAATACGCTTATGTGGTGCATCTGCCAGACAAGTCCCTGTGTCAGTTGTTACTATAGAAACGATAAGAATGCATTCATATAAACCCACTGTCATAGAAAATTGACCAACACCTCCTGACCAAATCCGAATTGAATATTCAACAGTGCAAGTTCATTTACTGCAGTTGTGTGTTTGTGTTCTCATCTTCCACCTTGTTTTTTTTTTTGCTGCAGTGTCTCTGGCAGGAGCCTGGCGAGTGCCCATGTTTGTCTTGGCGGTCATTCTGCTAATAGTGGGCTCTCAGGAGAAAGCACCTGTACCAGGAAAAGGTGAGGAGAGAAGAAATGACTGTAAACTGAGTTGTCATGAATATACTGTAAAAAAATCTTCAAGATCATGGTGTAACAGACAAACCTGGAGCTGTGCACAGGACTAGTGCAGAGAGTGTGAGACAGGAGTGATGTAAGAACTAGTGGAAGAATGAATGTACATCTCCTTTTTTTGGTGACTTCTTCATTTCTAGGGGAACTGCCAGGACAGGTCCTTTCCTTTGCTGCTAACACTATCTACATGGCCATTACCTGCAGTAACCACTGGCCTGTGGCTGAGAATGATGGAGAGAGCGATGCCAAAGCACCATCTAAAGGTAAAAGAAAAACATACATACATACACAGACGACACACTCATGCTACACGAGTTCTTATATACGAACAACACCCTTCAAGAAAATGAATGAATCTATACTGGCGCAGTGGTGGCTTGTGGTTAAGGTTCTGGGTTACTGATTGTGCAGCTCTTCCAAAGAATCTGACTGTTGTGTTGGTTGTGTTGTGGTGTTAAGTTTGATGGTGTGTCTTTTATGCATATACACAGATGACTCTAAAACGAGTGAGGTGTTCACCACGCCACTGCGTCCCCGCCCGGATTTCCATAGTCTTGCGCACAAGGAGAAAGCCAGTGATATCTATTTTGTGCTGCTGGTGTGGGCCATTGTGCTGGTGCAGATCTGGCTCAACCTCTGGATCCTGCAGCTGTTGCCCATCCCCTTTGCTGGTAATCTGTGTGTCTTTGTGTGTATGCTAGCTGGACAAAATGTATTCTCTTTTGTATGTATATTTGAATACTCATTTTGATTTGAAGAAGAATTAGTGTGTATTGGTGTGTATATATGTATATGTGTGTGTGTGTGTGTGTGTGTGTGTGTGTGTGTGTTTTGCTCTGACAGTGTGGGTAATTAAGAGGTTGGTGGTGCATTTCGGGGTGAAGAATTTCGCCGAGCGGACATTGGCAGCGTGGTGGGTGGTGCTGGAGAGGTTTATCAGAGACAGACAGGATGCTCTGCTGCCTGGACCAATCAAAGGACTCGCACAGTTTCTACTGCGGGTTGATACCAAGGTAACACCTCTAGTGGATCCACTTACGGCGTACCGTCTTTACAGTTCCCTGAAGAATCCTCATACGTAAAACTCAACCTGTACACAATGCACAGATGTTCTGAAGATGATTATAGCAGCTGTAAACTCACCAGTAGGAGCGACTCGGCCACTGAGGAAATGATTTATTAAATTAGCTCTTGGTATACTATTTGAACAAACACATTAAAAATGCAGTCTGTACTGTCAAAGCTGCTGTTATAGAAAATTAATCAACACCTTCTGACCAATCAGAATCAAGAATTCAGCATTGATGTTATATAAGGTGGTTAAAAGATTCATACAGTTAATGAATTGCTCAGGTTTTCTTATCACCACGGTTTAGATCAGCTATTTAGTTCTGTAGTTATTTGTGTAAAGATTGTATGAACAAAACACCTTAGATTTTATCTGTAGGACTTCGTGTACAGGTGATGGAGTTATACAACATCCTAGTTTTAGGTATTTACAGTCTCACAGTGTGAGCTTTCCTCTTTGAGAAGATAAACCAACGTTTCTGGGCCAGTGTTTTTCCTTCTGTTGATGCTTTGGGTTTTGAGAAGAGACAACTCATTGTCCGTTAATGTACATCAACAAGTCTTTATTGTCTAATTGCTAAGTGCTGTTAGGTTTATTTAACGTAATGGAAATGCTCAGCCAATCAGAATTGAACTAGCTATATGGATTGTGTAGTCATTGCCATTCAATTATATTATCCTGAAAGTTCTTTGCTCTTACTCATCTCATTAAAACATGACCTACAGGTGAAAAGTCTTCTTTTTTTTTTTTTTTAGGAATGTAGGACAACAATTTTTATTTTTTAAAGGATGGTATTTTTAATTAGGTAAACAAAAGCTGTTTCTACTCACAGAGTAGAGTATTTCCTACCTCCAATCCTGTCCTGTTCTACTGTTGCCTGAAAAAACAACATGTTGATGTTTGCTGCTTTCCTGCACTCTTATTGGTTGTTTCTAATAACACTTTGTCTCTCTGTCTCCTTTCTCAAAGCTCTGGCATTGGCTTAACAAGCAGGTAAATGGTTTGCGCTAGCAAGAGTGGGAGAGAGACAAGGAAAAAAGAATAATAACAGAAAGGAAGAGCGAAAGCGTGACAGTGTGCACACCTAGTAGAAGCTTGGACTGATGTTTTTTCCCCTCATTCACTGTCATCCCTCCATCTTTCTGTTCTCAGCTGAGCTTGCAGACTTGCGGATCTTGCTTTTGTTTGTGTGCGAGTGTGTATACTGCTTTTGCTCTGTGGAAGAGACCGAAAGCTTTTCCTGTCAGGTTAAGATATACAAATATTTGGCATTAAGAACGTCCCAGTAAAGGAACAGCCTGTGAGGCTTCGGTCTTTTCCACAGCTGTAGACGTGTGTGGGCTTGGTTGGCTTCAGTGTGTGTGAGATGCATGGAGAGAAACCCTGATTAGACATGTGCCGATAACAGGTCATTTACTGAGTTACTGCAGTATTCAAAATGCATTATTATAAAATATAGAAACTACCACCACCATGTTTAATAAATAAATAAATAAAAGCAGAAAGTATGAAAAAGAAAATAAGCACTACTCCTTCACTGACTTTTACAAAGCAAATGTTTTCATTTGGTATGTAGCTCTTTTAAAGTTACGCATCAGAATAGTTTGACGCACCCCAATGCTGTAACTACAGCGCAAACTATTTGTTCCAAATCTCACCATCTGCTATGCTATATATGCAGAAACCAAGGAAAATAAAATCCAGTGCAAAGCCAGTCATATTACTCAGAGTTACTCTGTGGTTAAACGTATTGAGAGAAAATAAAGACGATAGACAATTAAGACAGTGCATGAATAATTAGAGCACCATAGTATATAGCTGAAACGTTTTGCTGAGGACGCAAATACGGTGTGCGTCATAATATACAGTGTACAGTGCATCCGGAAAGTATTCACAGCGCTTCACTTTTTCCACATTTTGTTATATTACAGCCTTATTCCAACATGGAGTAAATTCATTATTTTCCTCAAAATTCTACAAACAATACCCCATAATGACAACGTGAAAGAAGTTTGTTTTAAATCTTTGCAAATTTATTAAAAATAAAAAACAAAAAAAAGCACATGTACATAAGTATTCACAGACTTTGCCATGACACTCAAAATTGAGCTCAGGTGCATCCTGTTTCCACTGATCATCCTTGAGATGTTTCTACAACTTGATTGGAGTCCACCTGTGGTAAATTCAGTTGATTGGACATGATTTGAAAAGGCACACACCTGTCTATGTAAGGTCCCACAGTTAACAATGCATGTCAGAGCACAAAACAAGCTATGAAGTCCAAGGAATTGTCTATAGACCTCCGAGACAGGATTGTATCGAGGCACAGATCTGGGGAAGGGTACAGAAACATTTCTGCATCATTGAAGGTCCCAATGAGCACAGTGGCCTCCATCATCCGTAAATGGAAGAAGTTTGGAACCACCAGGACTCTTCCTAGAGCTGGCCGCCTGGCCACACTGAGCGATCGGGGGAGAAGGGCCTTAGTCAGGGAGGTGACCAAAAACCTGATGGTCACGCTGACAGAGCTCCAGCGTGTCTCTGTGGAGAGAGGAGAACCTTCCAGAAGAACAACCATCTCTGCAGCACTCCATCAATCAGGCCTGAATGGTAGAGTGGCCAGACGGAAGCCACTTCTCAGTAAAAGGCATATGACAGCCTGCCTGGAGTTTGCAAAAAGGCACCTGAAGGACTCTCAGACCATGATGAAACAAAGATTGAACTCTTTGGCCTGAATGGCAAGCATCATGTCTGGAGGAAACCAGGCACCACTCATCACCTGGCAAATACCATCCCTACAGTGAAGCATGGTGGTGGCAGCATCATGCTGTGGGGATGTTTTTCAGTGGCAGGAACTGGGAGACTAGTCAGGATCGAGGGAAAGATGACTGCAGCAGTGTACAAAGACATCCTTGATGAAAACCTGCTCCAGAGCGCTCTGGACCTCAGACTGGGGCGAAGGTTCATCTTCCAAAAGGACAACGACCCTAAGCACACAGCCAAGATAACAAAGGAGTGGCTACAGGACAACTCTGTGAATGTCCCTGAGTGGCCCAGCCAGAGCCCAGACTTGAACCCGATTGAACATCTCTGGAGAGATCTGAAAATGGCTGTGCACTGACACTCCCCATCCAACCTGATAGGGCTTGAGAGGTCCTGCAAAGAAGAATGGGAGAAACGGCCCAAAAATAGGTGTGCCAAGCTCATACTCAAAAGGACTTGAGGCTGTAATTGGTGCCAAAGGTGCTTCAACAAAGTATTGAGCAAAGGCTGTGAATACTTATGTACATGTGCTTTTTTTGTTTTTTATTTTTAATAAATTTGCAAAGATTTCAAACAAACTTCTTTCACGTTGTCATTATGGGGTATTGTTTGTAGAATTTTGAGGAAAATAATTTTAATCCATTTTGGAATAAGGCTGTAACATAAAAAAATGTGGAAAAAGTGAAGCGCTGTGAATACTTTCCGGCTGCACTGTACGTCTTACGAATGAGACGTTAATCTGAGGTCCTGACTCTATGTGACCATTAAAAATCCCAGGACACTTATCGTAAAGAGTAGGGGTATACCCCGGTGTCCTGGTGAAATTCCCCCACTGCCCTTATCTAACATGGCCCCCTAATAATCTCCATCCCTGAATTGGCTACATCATTCTCCTCTCCTCTCCACCAATAGCTGGTATCTGGCACACTATGGCTGCCATCACATCATCCAGGTGGATGCTGCACACTGGTGGTGGTTGAGGAGATTCCCCCCATACTATATAAAGAGCTTTGAGTGTCTAGAAAAGTGCTATATAAATGAAAGTTATTATTATTATTATTATTATATAATTGTTCATTTCCCTTAATCTGGATTAATGCATTTAACTAAACTAGCAAACTCATTGGCCGTGTGTTATTCCATTATGTTAGCTACCACGTTTTCCAGCACAGTGGAGCGTTCAGTTACCTAGTGGTGGGCTAGCTAATACATTTATCATTTGCCCACACCTGAGTTACAGTTTCATCTTAAATTCCTTTTTGCCCAACAAGATCAGTTCAGCAAAATGCTTTTTGCTAATTATAGTAAGGAATCATAAAAGGATAGACAAGCATTGTAATGGAAATTTCCTCTCGGCACATGCCTGAATCAGACAGACAGGAGTGGGGTGTATTTAGGTTTGGAGTGAGTCCTGTGTGGGGGAGGAATTTTCCCTGAGAGTTGGCCCTTGCTATTTTAGGACGCAACAATTGGAGAAAGTGAATTTTTTTTTTTTTTTTTTTTTTTTTTTAAAGAATATATGCTGGCCCATGTAGTAAATCCAGCTGTAACTGAAAAGCACAACATTAATGCAACTATAATATTAGTAAATTCACAACCTATTATTATTATTATTATTATTATTATTACTATTATTACCATTTAAACGCCATACTAGTTTTAGAGTCAGAGTCCAAGTTGCGTCAAACACACTAATGAGGGTCTTTTTCTTCAAATCTGTTCTGTAAAATGAAAGATATGCCTTTCGATTTCTTCTAAAGGGTACAAATGCAATTTAGTTAGAAATAACACATTTTCCATCACACATTTTCCCCCTTTATAAAAAAAAAATATATAATAACCTCTGCTTTGAGAGAACATCAGCAGGTGAGTGCCCTGCCTGAGAATGAATTAATTCTGAACTCAGCCTCTCATCAACACACTGAGAGAACATGACATTCCCCAAAGTGCAGAGTCAGATATAGAACACTCTCACCCTGCTGAAAGGAACAGATGGTGCTGAAGTTCATTGTAAGGTCTCAGCATGTGGCTTTGGCTCATTGTCATCAAATACCAGCTTTTTACTCACATTTCAGTCTACAAGTTCTTGCCTAATGTTCATTACCTGAAACACACAACGCATCACTAACCTCTACTGAACCAGCGTTAGGCTGTGATGAGAACTAATTAGCCACCTGACTAAACCAGACACGGGAACAGGATTAGACTGCCTTAGACAGGACCTTTTAGCTATGGGGTGCGCAGAGAAACCTGGTCTGCTGTAAAAGTAACACTTATCTATATTCATCAACCACTTCCTGTTTAGCAGAGCTCGCTGTTAGCACAATCACGCCTCCTGGGTCTGAAACACAGTCATGTGCGAATGTACATTCTTACAAAAAAGGGTTCCCCATGGGTTCTTTGGATGTTTAAAGGGTTAAAGATTCCTAAAAAGGTTCTACTTGAGTGACTTTGACCGTGGCATGGTTGTTGGTGCCTGACAGGCTGGTTTGAGTAGTTCAGAAACTGCTGATCTCTGTGGACTTTCACACACTACAGTCAGTCGAGTTTACACAGAATGGTGCGAAAAACAATCGCACATCCAGCGAGTGGTTGTTCTGCAGGCGGAAGCGCCTTACTGATGCGAGAGAGGTCAGAGCAGATTGGCCAGACTGGTTTGAGCTGGCAGGATGGCTATGGTAACTCACATAACCACTCTTTACAACCGTGCGGAGCAGAAAAGCATCTCAGAATGCACATGTCGAATCTTGAGGCAGATGGGCTAGCAGTATTTGTTTCTTTATTTTTTTAAATTCGTGCATATTGAGGAAGAAAATGTTCTCCAAAAGCTTAGATAGAACGCTGAAGGGTTTTGTGAACCAGGTAGAACCCGTTACAAAGGAACTATTAACCCTTAAGAAACCCTTTTTTTCCTAAGAGCGTGCCAAATTTGTCGCAAGCATGTAAACAGCAAAACATTAGCAACACCTCCCCTTTTTGATTATTGTCGAGGGATAAGGACCCTAGATGGCTACTGCTTTCGCTAGCTGGTTTCTCGGGGTTGACTTGTAGGACAGTGGAAGCAGGTTTCTCTTTGTGCTCACACAGACTTGCTGTTTCAGCATCTACACCTTCTGGAAGCTAATCTTTATGCTTCTACCTCTCTTTCTTGGTCCCCTCCCCTCCTTTTCAGATGATCATATGGTTGGAGAAATCTCTGGATAAACTCATCAGCATCTTCATCATCTTTCTCCTGGTCACAGGGACACTCCTCATGGCCCTCTTGCTCACTGCTATGGTATACAGTATGCAAAATCCACACACACAAAATAAAACACTAAAATAGTCGTGTAGTACAGTCGTAATAGTGGATAGAAACATGTAACCGATATCAGAATTTATTTTGCTGCCTTAAACTTGTCAAAATGTGTTTCTGTGCCTGATACAGTTGGTGTGAATTTTTTTTTAGGTGCATCATGAGAGCGCTCATATCATAGAGGTCACCAGCAACCTGATCAACGAGACTCTTGCCAACCACCCTGAGTGGGCCAAGTAAGACACATGACAACACACACGCACACATCACACACACATCACACACATACACACATCACACACACACAGACACACTCGCACACATCTCACACACACACATCACACACACACAGTGACATAATGCAGTGCCTTTATAAACTTTTCCGTTTGTGTGTGTGTGTGTGTGTGTGTGTGTGTGTGTGTGTGTGTGTGTGTGTGTCGCAGCTGGCTTCCAGAGGCTCGTGTTGTCCAGAAAGCTCTTAACTCGGCAGCTACGAATGTGTACCAGCATGGGAGAGAGTGGATCACGCAAAAGGTAAGGTACAGGTCAGGGGGGTTTAGCCAGTTTTAGCTTGGCTTGTCTTACATGTACAATGATTTGATCATACATCATTATAATCCAACAAAAGCCAGCTAACGTAATCCAACCTGAACAGCCTGCGCATGGATGTGTACTTGAAGGAAAGTGCAGTAAGAGTGTCTTTGTGTTTCTGTAGCTCCAGAAGATGCTTGGTGAGAAAGTGAACAACACGGCAGTGATCGAGAAGCAGGTCCTGGAGCTGTGGGACCGACTTTACCACTCATGGTTTGTCAAGGTAATCAGCACAGAGATGGATGGAGACGGACACAGATGTAGACGCAGACGATGGACACAAACGGATACACACAGAGATAGATGAGGATGGAGACAGGCAGACACACAGGGGTAAACGGACCGTTATTCAGAGACAGGAATACAGAGACAGATGGAGACAGACAGGCAGACCCAGATAGAGACAGGCTGATGCAGATAGACATGCAGAGATGAGCAGACAGACGGAGACGCAGAGAGACAGACAGGGACAAACAGACACAGATGAAAAATGACTGACACAGACATTCGGAGACAGGCAGACATAGACTGATGGAGACAGAGACAGACAGATACAGACAGACAGAGGCAGACAGAGACAGATGAAGACAGACAGATACAGACAGACAGATGGAGACAGGCAGACAGAGACAGATTTAGACGGGCAGACAGAGACAGATGGAGACAGGCAGGCAGACAGAGACAGGGAGACAAATGGAAGTAGACCGAGACAGATACAGACAGACGGAGACAGACAGGCAGACAGATGGAGACAGGCAGACAGAGACAGGTTTAGACGGGCAGACAGAGACAGATGGAGACAGGCAGGCAGACAGAGACAGGGAGACAAATGGAAGTAGACCGAGACAGATACAGACAGACGGAGACAGACAGGCAGACAGATGGAGACAGGCAGACAGAGACAGGTTTAGACGGGCAGACAGAGACAGATGGAGACAGGCAGGCAGACAGAGACAGGGAGACAAATGGAAGTAGACCGAGACAGAGACAGACAGACGGGGACAGACAGACAGGTAGACAGAGACAGATGGAGACAGGCAGACAGAGACAGATGGAGACAGACGAGGCAGACAAACAGAGACGGATGTTATTACAGATTATCAGTTATCAGTTATTACTCAGTTATCACAGAATCATTACCAGGTGTCATTTGAGGCATAAAAATACATCTAGGGCTGCGTCCCAAATCACATTACTGTACTATTAGTATGTCTGAATTGTATGCTACAGTTTAGTTATTTATATAAAGGCCAACCTTTTTTTGAACCACGCTTTCTCACTCAGTACAGGTGAGCTTCACATGAAACTAAATACCGAGTGAATTCTGTATTGTTGCTACGCTTCAGTGTTCACTGTTAACAGTAGTGTCATGTGGGAAATGGGTTATGTGATGGAACACTGATACTCTGATATTACTGATACTCCACCAAGGTGTGGATTGTTGTGGATTTAAATGAGAAACTGTGCTGTAGTGCAGTGTGGAGTGGGAAAAGTGCTGCCTGTCTGCCTGGAACTACAAGGTTAGATGAGATGATTATACATTGCGGTTCCCTGCTTTTCAATGCTTCTCTCTTTCTTTTCCCATAGAACGTAACGTACAGCGGACGCCACCGTGGCCAAAAGCAAAGTATGCAGAGGCAGAACAGCTGGCTGGGAGACATACTGGACTGGCAGGATATTGTCTCCTTCCTGCAGGACAACATTGAAACACTGCTATCGGTGAGTGTGTGTGTGGGTGTTTGTTCGTATGCGTGTATTGTACAATATGCCGTGATTTTAACACACGTTAATGTTATCATGGGTGCTTTACAATCAGTCTGTGGCCGGGAGTCCAAGAGAGCAGAATTGTCTGGGCTCTCCGGGTGGACGGGACGGGATGGCGATCACAACAACGCTAGCCAATCATGGGTGTCTGAGCTCATGTATGCGGATGAGGGTAGATAGCCCTTTCCTCCGAGTGTATTTCGCTGCTCTTTGACACCCTCCCAGATTGGTATAATATATAATGGTATAATAGGGGAGAACTGGATGGTGGGTGAGAATTGGCCAAGATTAAATTAGGGAGAAATCCTAAATATAATCTGCATCCATCCATCCATCTTCTATACCGCTTATCCTAAAGGGTCATGGGGAACCTGGAGCCTATCTGAACCTGGAGTATCCAGAAGAAACCCCCACAGCACAGGGAGAACATGCAAACTCCATACACACAGGGCAGCGACGGGAATCGAACCCCCAACCCTGGAGGTGTGAGGACAACGTGCTAACCCTAACCCTAAACTTAACCCGAACCACTAAGCCATCGCGCGCTCCTGATGGAACATAATGTGTATAATACTGATTGAGTTTTTGAAAGGAAGGAAGTGCTGATCTGTTTTCTTAGCATGCTGATTCGGAGTAAGATAGTAAATGTGGTTGTTTGTTTTTTTTTAGCTGAGGGAAGATTGCAGTCTTTCACATCTTTATATCTGCCTGAACACTAGAAATGGAAAAAATACACACGTGTCTTCTGTAGCTGTTTCTCATTCTGCTTATCTGTAGAAAAGAGTACAAATGAATAATTCTGCTTATGTGATCAACTTGAACAACCCTGCTTAGTAAGTCACTTTAATTGTGTCTTATAGCACTTTGTCCTCTCTCCACCATGTTTTTGTGTTGCTATAGAGATTGTAACCACTGGTATCACTTGGACATGGTGTTCTTGAACTCAAGACTGCTTCGGTTTGCATTTGGCAACTAGATATGTGGAGTAACAAGTGTCTTAAATGAGTATAAAATAATGTGTTTGGTGTTAAATAGCATTGAATTGAACTTGCTGATACCTGTATATACATGATACCTGTAAAAAAAAAGAAAAAAAAAAGTAAAGGTCCAGTTATAAAATTCCACAGGTCTGGAAGAGCAAGTACTGTGATTGAATGGTGACAGCAGATACATTTTAATGCTGAAGCATTACTGATTAGTTTATGGCTGTAAATAAGACAGTTCGAAGTGATGGTTTTGTTTCATAGTGGCTGGAGTCATGGACTCAACAGAGGATCTGCCGCAGAAGCCGAGCTGGCTCATGTTCAGACAATTAGAATCAATGAACGCTGTTTTTACAGTATCTATCTGCCTGCCCGCCCGCCCACCCGCCCTAACCCACTTATTTATTTTTAAAGAACTCAGTTTGATTTCTTGAAATATTTTCCTGTCCACCACTTAACGATCTGTTATAGTGTGCTTGTGTCGTCATCATCGTCGTCACTTTATTTATTTATATATATATATATATATATATTCTTTATAGTTTAATGAAATCCAGTTTATTTGAATCTTTATTTATACTTCTCTATAATAAATCAGTTGTTCTGATTTGGAAAACCGAACACAAATTTGTGCCGTTATGAATGTGTGCACTTTTATCTTTCATTTTGTAATTAACTTGCTGTGTGTGCATGTGTGCGTGTGCGTGCGTGCGTGCGTGTGTGTGTGTGCGTAGATTGTGGAGTCTCTATGGGTTGTGATGAGCCGGAATGTCGGTTTGCTGATCTCCACAACAACTACGCTACTCACTGTACTGTTCCACAGCGGCACGGCACTGCTCAACTTCGTTCTGTCACTGGTAAACACACACACACACACACACACACCTATTATGCCTATTATTTGTACATTCATACTGTGAGGAGAAAGAAACATGTCAATGACATTCAGTATTGCACACAGAATGATTCTCTGATTATTATGTGTGTGTGTGTGTGTGTGTGTGTGTGTGTGTGTGTGTGTGTGTGTGTAGGTGATTTTCCTGACAACACTGTTCTACTTACTGAGCTCCAGTGGTGAGTACTACAAGCCTGTTAAATGGGTGATCAGTCTCACACCCCTGTCCCAGCCTGGACCTTCATCCAACATCATCGGCCAGTCTGTGGAGGAAGCCATCAGGTAGACACGCACGCACACACGCACGCACACACGCACGCACACGTGCGCGAATACACACAGATGGATACACACAAGAGCAACAGAACAAGTTTCCCACTTGACAGTGTGGTACAGCACAGTACCGTTACAAATCCATGAGCACACACTGTCATTATTTTCAACTGCCAAGTGACCTGTAGCATGACTAAGTACCCATGCTTTTTGCCACGGTACCAAGAGTACTGAACACTGATATGTGGGTGGAGCTAGAAATGGGTCATTGATTGGTCAAGCTCAACTGACACAAACCTTCACTCAATTCAAACTGACATTTATTTAAAACAAAAAAAAACCTTCTGTAATGGCTCTTAAGTTGGACAGTACAGCACAGCAATCGTCAATACAAGTGCAAATCTCCAAACGTCGTTTTTTTTTTCTTTTCTGGAGGCAATATAACAATGACATTTCAAAATACATTTCAAAACAACAAATATTACATTTCTTAAAGCATCCTTGACCCGCCTAAAATCATTCATCTTCAATCTACACCAATTTCCAAAGAGCCTCATATTCATCATATATGCACACTACACAGGTTTTAACCTACAGTCACTGGAGAACGTTCATGTACACTAGTGCACTAGTGGCAGCTGGTTTTTATTGTCAGTCCTCTAAATAGCTTGTGTACAAAAAGTACACAGATGATGGATTTTAACTGTTTGTATTGCAGCAGCAATTGTGATATTAGATGAGGCCAATATGTAAAAACTACTAAAATATCTATCAATAGCTTGACAATGAAACTCTTAGAGTAGAGCAATGCGTTATACCGTAAAATGCCGATGGCATAATAATGATGTGGGGTAAACTACAGGGTGTCCCAAAGTCTCCATGTATAGACTTTTTTAGCAAAATGTCTTCCAGAATCTTTCATACTTAGCATGCGTGTCTATACTGTTCAGCAACAGTTCAGAAAGATGTGGTTGGCTGGCTTCACTGGTCTCAGAGGAAGCACCTGTTACTCCTCACGTTCCCTTTTTATCTCGCAAATAAAAATGCTAGAACTTTACAGATAAGATAACTTTCCACTCCTGTTCAACACCATCTGAGATTCAGCAACACGCCGGCTTGTAGGTTTTTCTTTGAACTACTGTTATCTGACAAAGCTTTGGATTCAACTCTCTTTATTTGTAGTAAGAACAGGGTCCGTACAAGGTGCTTGATTTTGGCTTTTTGGAATTTACGAATTATAAAACCTTGAAAATAGAAACCATTTTGGATCTAGTGGCGCTTAAAAAGTGCTCGAATTACAAAAAGTGAATACATACGAAATCGCTAAACAACTTTAAAGTGTTTAGTTTCGATAGCACTCGAATACAAACCTTTCACTCAAAATATGACACCCTGCAGCAGCCCCTCCCCCCTCCCCCCTCCCTGCTTTCCTCCCCTTCCTGCCCCCTCCTCTTCTTCCTCCCCTTCCTCCTCCTCCTCCTCCTCCCTCTATTCACTCATTCATTATGACAAAAACAGCTCCTGTCCACTTTAGTGCCTTTTTGCTTTCCTCAAAATGCACCTAGTAACAAATCTAGCGACTGTTTGGGCAAACATTAGCTATTTTCCTTAGAAGAGTGTGGCCAGTATTACCTCTCGAGCGCGAGGTCCTGGTTTCCCCCGCAGACACGCCTCTCTGTGGCTACTCTGTTCAATGAGAGAGAGAGCGAGAGCAGCACATTCATTCACGTCTAACTTTCTCTCAGAGTGATTATTTTACATGTAAATAGAGCCATAATCACAGCACAGCCATTGTCTTGAACTTGTGTGTATGATAATTTTGTCAGACGACGTCGGGGTTATAAATCAGGATTTTAGCAGTGCAGAGCAGCAGATTGGAAATGACTTGGAAGTGACCGCTTGTTAACATGTAGCCTTAATGGCTGCGTTTCTGTCGCTATTTCATACTCGTTCCATTTTCTGAGAACAGAAAACGGAAACAATGTAAATGATAACAGCTTTATAGTGAATTCGGCACCACAGTGTGTGAGCACAGAGAGTATAGGAAACATGCTGAAGGCTGACACTGGGCACAATGCAAATACGACGCGATGATGTAATGAATATGCTAATGAGTGCATGACATCATCTAGGGACATTTCGTGATTTTTCCATTGAAAGTTCTTGGAAACAGTGCTCCTGTCACGCACCTGGAGTACACTGACGTTATGTTGAAGATGAAGCAATGCCAGGGAAATGGAAATATATATTTTCCAGGGTGCCATATTAAAAAGTGTTTTATTATTATTATTAATAATACTTTTATGGGAATTGAAAAAGAAGCAATAAAGAATATATTTGAATGACATCTCTTATATAGTCCTTGAAAACAACAACTACAAAAAAAATTGTGCTCAGAAAGTCCTGGAATTTCATTTTGAATCATCTGTAAGAAAAGGTATTGGCACCCTTGGTTTCATTTGGGTCTCTTATTGCTGCAGGCTGAATAAGAGCCATGTGATGTAGACAAGCCACAAAGCCGTTAGACATTTTTAAGGAAAAAAGCTATATCTTTTTTTTTTTATATATTGTGTCAAAAAAATTAATGTTACAAATTTCAGATATCCATCTATTTTCAGTACCGCTTATTCTACATAGGGTCGCAGGGAGCCTGGAGACTATCCCAGGGAACTCAGGGACACCCTGGACAGGGTGTCAATCCATCGC